>NW_022436972.1:20097771-20163170 GCF_009761245.1 Sapajus apella | reverse complement strand
ACACACACACACACACACACACACACACACACACACACACACACACACACACACACACACACGAGTCTGAGGACAAGGACAAACACTTTGCAGAAAGAACCCCCCACCCCCGTCCAAAACTCCCAGGTCCCTGTTTCAGGATTCCTCACCCCCCAGTAGCTTCCAAAATCCTCGTGTTTGACCACCTCTCCCAAGAAGAGAGTAATTTGGCTAACTTCAAATCCTGTCTCCTGAACACTCGCCCACAAATACTGGGGGGAGTGATCGGGACGCCCTCCCTGTTCCCTCCACCACCCTCACTTCTGCCCCCCATGCCACTCTCAGGCTGACAGTGTGGGGGAAAGACCAGACCATCAATCCAGTTTTTCTTGCCGGTAGGGAGACCACGCTCGGTCACTACCAGCACCCAGCCACCTAGACAGCGAGCCAGGCAGGCGCCGGGTTGCAGACACAGTCCCAGCCCGCGCGAAGCGGGGATGCAAAGGGCTGCACCCGCTCGCCGCCTCCGAGAAAGGACTTGAACCCCAGCGGGGGAAGAGAAAATGACACAGAGAGAGACTCACCTTTAGGTTGTGCGTGGGGTTGACGACACAGACAAGTTGCCCAGCCGCGGAGAAAACGCGTTTAGCCTTGTAGTGCTGAAACCGGAGATGAATGAGATCTAACACAGCCCCAAAGCACTGGGTAAAGAAAAGCATCACAACTTTTGGGGGGCTGTTGGCCCGGGAAGGGAGCGGAGGAAGCGGTGAGTCCTTGGGCTCTGCAAGGAGCGCAGCCTCGGAGACACTCCGCTCCAGCCCGGCTTAGCGCGCCTTCATATTCATCATCAAAATAAGACGGTTAGAATCTTGCAGCAGTGAGGCGGCCAATCAAAAGGACAGAAATGTTATCCTTGAGGTGCAGAGACAGCCAATAACAAATGCCTTCCCTGCCGAAACTCCCTGATGAATTGAGCCTGGCGGAGAATGTATTATGGAACATTACCATAGATCAGCACATTGCATTTATCTTGTGATTACAGCCAACCATACATAATGGTGGGGAGATAGGCTGACAAAATTGATTGCTTAATGTGTCTCCATTTATTAATTGACTTAATTTAACATGAGAGCCTTTCTTAATGCCCTGGCAAGAACGTAAAGCGTTTAAGCCGCCAAATAGTACAACACCCCGCTCCAAAGTAGGCAGATGGATAACGCAGATCGTGGCTCGACTCACCAGAGCTGCTTGGGAGAAAATAAAATATTACAAGACTCTGATTCCAGATAAGGACTTGGCAGCAGGCAAAATGTGTATCTTTCAATCTTGCGTTCTGACTTTCTGCAATTTGGATTACAGCCCCTTGATAAATCTTACTCTCCACTCTTTATCAAAGAAAAGAACCCCTGACAAATCCATTTGGAGTTGAGGGGTGGGGGAAGCATATATTACTATATATATTTTTTCTTTTTACCCAAAATACTGTGATTACTGAAGTCTGAGGTATTAAAGGATAAAAATGCACAGAGTACGCTTCAAAAAATAATGAAATCCCTGATGCATGAATGCACACACACAGAAAAACCTACACTGAGAGGAAAGAGGCTTGTAAATCAGCAAAATAATTATAGATGCAGAGAACCTTTGCTTGTCACTCATTTGCATATTGGTGGGCAGCAAATTGCAAATTAACCACTAGATTGTTGGAGACATTAAAATAGAGATTAAGGATGCACACACCACATCACTTATTTGTTTCTACAAATGCTAGCAGCACCTTTCTGTGCCAGCACAGGCAGAGGGCATTCTAGTCCTCAGACTGCAAACCCATCCTTGCTCCCCAGAACAGGGCTGGTGGGGAGCGAGGAGCGGGAGGCCGCTGGTTCTTGAAGGAAAGATTCCTAAGCAGTACTTGAAGGGCTTTGGGTTTTTTGGGACTAGCTCTGACGTTTTAGCCTTTGCAGCTAAAGCAAGGGAGTTGAGTGTTTTGTGTTTCTCCTCTTCACTGGCTGTTTCTCTGTTGAGAAGTCAGCCCAGATCCAGTGCTGCGCGGAGCAGGATCAGCCCCGACTGTGAATTGTACTCTGTTGAGTGTGAGCCCATTGCCTCCTCCCACATGGCTCTTGTTCTGGCTACAATGCTTGAATTGTAATGTATGCAAAGCACATGCACACGTGGGACACCTAAGTCTGCGACCTGGTCAGGCAATTAAACTAACAACAAAATAACATACAGGAGATAAATAATGCACAAGTTTATCGATGCCAGGACAGAGCCCAGGTTGTTCATCTTAACTTGAATTTAAAACCAAATCAATGTTTTAAGGGACAAGCTGACCACCAACTAAAAAGGAAACTTTGCTCTTTCTAAAATTACTACACTGGCACCAAACTAGAAGATGCCAACATTTGAACTGATTAGAACCTCATCCATGTGATATTTGTATAGGACATGAGGCCCTGGACCCGCTTGTTACATGGCACATAATAAGGGTTGCTGGCCCACAAAACCGGAATCTGCTTTTGACGGTTTGCGTTGTCCAGAAAATAAGCTTTCGGCAGTTCATTGGGAAAACATTCAATGTCCTTTCATTGGCTTATTTCTTTTAAAAAATAAAAGTGTGCATATACTCTTATAGATTCCTTAAAGATATATTAACAATTCAGAAAGGTTCAAATGATTCACATTTTTGGCTCTAGTGGAACAATTGTATTGATTTTTTGTTTTGTTTCGTTTTTCTTTACTTTTTAAAAATGTATTGTTTCTGTCACCCTGCTAGAAGTAAGTTCCGTGAGAGTGGGGATTTCTGCATTTTTTTTGAAAAAGTGTTTTATAAAATAAAATGATTGTACACAAAATGAGGAGTCCATCAAATAGGTCAAAGATCTATAACTTTGTGTTGATAATCTCATGTTTGTGCTTAAGATATAAAAATCAACACTCCTTTAATTTTATCTTAACTTTTAATAAATTAAAGACCTAATGTTTTTAGAGTAGTCTTAGATTCACTGCAAAATTGAGAGAAAAGCACAGATGTCCCATTTTCCCCCTGCCCCCACACCCGCACAGCCTCCCCTGTTATTAACACCCCCCACCACAGGGGTGCATTTGTTACAATTAATGGACCCATACTGACACATCACCATCCTCCAGAGTCCATAGTTTATACTAAGGCTCACGCTTGGTGTTGTACATTCAATGGGTTTGAACAAATGTGTAATGACCCAAATCCATTGTTAGAGTATCATACAGAGAATTTTCACTGCTCTAAAGATCCTCTGTGTTCTGCTTATTCAGCCCTTCCCACCAACACCCCCACAACTCTTGGCAATCACTATTCTTTACGCTGTCTATGACATTGTTTTGCCTTTTTCAAAATGTGATGTAATTGGAACCATATAGTATGTAGTCTTTTTGAACTGGCTTCTTTTACTCTATAACATGCATTTAATATCCATATCCAGGATGTGATAGCTCATGTTTTTAACACTGAATAATATCCCATTGGGTGACCCCAGTTTATCTGTTCATCTACTGAAGGACATCTTGGTTACTTTCAAGTTTTAAGTTAATTTTTGTGAAGTGTGCAAGATCTGTGTCCAGATTCTTTTTTTTAATCTGCATACAGATGCTCAGTTTCAGTAGCATTTGTTGAAAAATTGTTAGATTTACAACTAAGCATTTCTTCTTGGGTGCTAATGTAAACAGTATTGTGTTTTTAACTTCAAAGTCTACTTGGTCATTGTTTACATATAGGAAATCAATGGACTTTTATGTATTAACCTTGTATTCTACACCTTTGCTATGATCATTTATTAGTTTGAAGAAGTTTTTTGTTGACTCTTTTGAATTTTCTATATAAACAATCACGTCATCTGCAAACAAAGGTAGTTTTATTTTTTTTTCTCAATCTGTATACCTTTTACTTCCTTTCCTTGTCTTACTGCATTAGCTAGAATTTCCAGTACAATGTTGAAAAGAAATGGTAAGAGAAGACATCCTTGTCTTTTTCCTGATCTTAGTGGGAAAGATTCTATTTTCTCACCATTAAGTATGATGTTGGCTATAGGTTTATTGTAGTTATTATTTATCAAGTTAAAGAAGCTTCCTTCTACTCCTAGTTTACTGAGAATTTTTATTATGAATGGGGGCTGGATTTTGTCAAATGCTTTTCCTACATCTATTAATGATCATGTGATTTTATTCCTTTAGCCTGTTGATGTAATTACATTAATTGAGACTTTTTTTTTTTTTTTTTTTGAGATGGAATCTTGCTCTGTCACCCAGGCTGGAGTGCAGTGGCACGACCTCTGCTCACTACAACCTCCACCTCCTGGGTTGAAGCAATTCTCCTGCCACAGTCTCCAGAGTAGCTGGGATTACAGGTGCCTGCCACCATGCCCAGCTAATTTTTGTATTTTTAGTAGAGATGAGGTTTCACCATGTTGGTCAGGCTGGTCTCAAACTCCTGACCTCGCGATCCACCCGCCTTGGCCTTCCAAAGTGCTGGGATTACAGTGTGAGCCACTGCATCTGGCCACATTAATTGACTTTTAAATGTTGAACTAGCCTTGTATGCCTAGAGCAAACCCATTATTATATTGGTTTTTTCCCTTATTATAACCTCAGACAGTTTTCTTAACCTCACCAAGGCTCAATCCCACAACTATAACATGGGGAAAATAGACATTTATTTCTTTTTCATGGACATTGTGAAGACTAAGATGATATATTTGAAGATACCAGCATATTGCCTGATTTGAAATCGCTTCCCAATACTTGCTTCTACTGAGTATCTTTGGCAGAAGGGTGATTATTTGGTAATATGTTTTCTTTTCCTGTGCTCTGAAATATTTTTCCCCCACTGATATCCACCCTACCACCCGCAGTCAAGTAAGTAGAGGGCATGATAAAAGCAGAGCTGGCTCCTGGCTATATACTTAGAAGGGTAAATGTTCCTGATATTGCCCAGAGATCAGGACTGAGAAGGTGAAGCCGGACGGGCTACAGAGTGCTGATCCTTATCAGCCATGAGACTAGCAGCATGCACCTGCTACTACAGATTCTTTCCCTGGGTTTAGACTTAAGCCACAGCTTTAACTCTATACCCAAAAACTGGCTTTGTCACTCTATTTTTAAAATATGAAGTACATCAATCTGTTCCTAGAGACAGTCTTAAAAATAATCATTTAATGGGCAGTGTTTGGAACTTACCATAATAATAAATGTTTATGATTAATGTCCCAAAATAGGGTGGCACGAACAAGACTCAAGGTGGAGACCTGGAGCTATGTCCACTTTTTTATCACCAAGTTGGCTCTTTTGCAAGAGACACACCAATCCCCTCATGCTACCCATGAGGCCTGGACCATCTCCTTCTTTTTGATGGCAACCAAATTTACATTTTATCTGTACTAGGAAGTGTCTGGGATTAACAATCAGACAAATCTAGATTCAAATCCTGCATTGTTAATTACTGTAATTTTGGGCAAATTACTCAACCTCATTTATGCTTAGTTTTGTTGTTTGTAAAATAAAGCTATTAGTTTCATTAAAGCATAGTTTAAAAGATTAAATGAGTTAATAGAGATAACAGCCCAATGCCTAGTTTTTATCATAAATGTAGCAATTAGAAGCTCATCATCATCATCATCATCACCTTCTTCTTATCAAAAACGTATTTGTGTAAATAACACAAAATACCAGTGAGGTTGCAGAACACCAAAACTCTCATATATTGCTAGAAACCACTTTGGAAAACCATTAGGTATCCTCTACTAGCACTAAACATATATATATTCTCTGACCCAGAAATTCTGCTCCCCATACATAAGCAATAGAGATGTGAACAGGTCCTCACCGAAAGATATGCACTAGGATTTTCATAGCAACATACTCATACTAGCTAAAAACTAGAAATAACTTGAATGTCTATCAGCAATAACACGAACACATTACATTATTTTTCCTCTATTAAATACTACATACAAATGAAAAAGAACGAACTATTGCTGCATGAAACAATGCAATAACACAAATGGATCTCACAGATACAAATTTGAGGTAGAAAAGCCGGATGCCAAAGAATATGTACATGTGATTCCATTTACAGGAAGTAAATGGACAAGGTGACCTATGGTGTGAGAAATCAGGAGAGGGTAACCTTGGCAAGGAGGGACAGCTGAAAGGCATGGGAGGTGGGCTTGTAGACAGCTGGTACTATTCTATGTCTTGATCTGTGTCCTAGTTTCATGAATCTTATGGGTTGAATTGTTTTCCCAAAAAAATTCATGCTGAAGCCCTAACCTCCAGTACCTCAGAATGTGACTTAATTTGGAAATAGGATATTTACAGAGATCATCAAATTAAGATGAGGTCATTAGGGTGGGACATAATCCAATGTGACTAGTGTCTTTATAAAAAGGAAAAATGCGGGCAGAGGCATGCATATAAGAGAGGATGACCTGTGAACATGAAGGCACAGATTGGGGCAACACAACCACAAGCCAAAGAGGGCCAGTGATGACCAGCAAACTACTAGCAGCGGGGAGAGAGGCATGAAAGGGACCATTGCAACCCTCAGAAGAAACTAACCCTCCTGACACCTTGGACTTCTGGCCTCCAGAACTGTGAAACAATAAATTTCTGGTATCCAAGCCACACAGTTTATGGCAGACTTAGCAAACTCATATAATGACTATGCCCATTTCATGGAAATTCATCAGGCTGTGAATGTATGATCAGTGCACTTTTCTATACATAAGATCTATGTCCTCAATAACGCTAAAATAACCTGTGGATGAGCAAATAATTGAATTTTAAAATAGTGAAGTACTTCACAAAGGCTTTCAAAAATCTATTGAAGTGATCACAGAGGGAAATACTTGATTAAATAAAATATTAAACTCTGTATGTCCAAATAATATTGAACAAATAAAATGGAAAAACAAAATATTGAGGATATAGCTGCAGCTGGTATGAGAAAAGGTTTTGATTTCTAATGAAGAACTCTTGTACATGCATTTTAAGGAACTAAAATTATATAGAAAAAAACAGACAAAGAATATCAACAGAGTACCCAGAAGAAGTAATAAAAAGATGAGTAAGTAGAGAGTGATGTGGTCAACAACATGGTAAAATAGGAGGTCCCTGCCCTCCATCCCCCTCGAAGTGAACCACCGTCCACAGATAAAAATAGCTTTAGGAGAGTTCCAGAATCCAGCTGTACACATTAAACATGTACAGATTTTTGTATCTCAATCATAACTCAATAAAGTGGTCTTCAAAATACAAATTAACATGAAAATAAAAAATGTTCACTAGAACAAGAAATCAAAGAAATGCAAATTAAAACAAGATAACATTCTTTTACTTTTCACCATGTTGGACAGGCTGGTTTTAAACTTCTTTATATTTTTACTATTATTAAATATATTATAATATTATATTTTAATGTATTTAAATTATTAAAATAATATAATTATTTAAAATATTGTATTATATATAATATATATTATATTGTATACCCCAGGGTGGGGTCTATCGTGGTTATCCCATGATTATGCTACCATTGTATTAAGAGTATATTGGAGGATTTTATATATACATATGCAGTGATGATGAATCTGCTATAAGGCTGACATTCTCTTCTGCTAGTGGTAAGAATGATAAAAACAAACATTTAAATACTTGCCATATGTCAAGAACTATACTAAATACTTGGCCTATGTACTCAAGTACATATGTAGTCAAATATCTTATTTGTTTCTTTGCCACAAAACCATGAGTAATATTCGTCTCATTTATGGATGAAGAATCTATGGCTCAGGAAAATTAAGTAACTTGCCCAGGGTCACTCAACTAATAAATTGTAAAGGTAGGATTTGAGCCCAGACCTCTCTGATGACAGATACTGAGATTTACTACCTCTGAGAATATAAACTTATTACAAGTTTTCCTTGAAAACAATTTGACAATATGCACCAACAGCCTAAAATGGTTTTTTTTTTTTTTTTTTGAGACAGAGTCTTACTCTGGCACCCAGGCTGGGGCATAGTGGCGTGATCTTGGCTCACTGCGGTCTCTGCCTCTTGGGTTCAAGTGATTCTCCTGCCTTAGCCTCCTGACTAGCTGGGACTATAGGTGTGTGCCACCACAGCCCACTAAATTTTGAATTTTTATGAGAGATGGGATTTCATCATGTTGGTCAGGCTGGTTTTAAACTTCTGACCTCAAGTGATCCATCCACCTTGGCCTCCCAAAGTGCTGGGATTATAGACGTAAGCCACTGTGCCTAGCTGGTGCATAAACTTTGACGTACTAAAGAAATTTGTAGAAATCTGTTCTTATGAGATAATCAGAAATTTCAACAAAGATTTAAGTACAAGGATGTTCACTGTTGTATCATTTATACCACGGGGGAAAAAAACAGAAAGAGACTATATGCCCACAATACAAGTAGAATTAAAGTATTTGAGGTGTACCTATCTATCCACAATATGGAAAAATTATAGTTATTGAAATATGTTTCAGTAACACTTGTAGAAGCTAAATGCATAACACTATTCACTGAAACACTATTTGTAATGATAAAAGACTAGGAACCTCCAGATTATCCCTCTATAGGGGACTGGTGGAATAACTACATACATCTCCACAATGGCGACCATTAGCTGTAGACATAACAGTTATCTCCAAATACTACTATGGATTGAATTCAGATTATATTGGTAGAAGAAGAAAGAAATATGAAGAAATGTGTGCATAACATGCAAATGTTTGTCTTCAAATGGGGAATTCATATTTATTTGAATAGCAATTTGTATTTTTTAAAAAGAATAACTAACAAACTGAAAATAAAATTAATAAACGGGAAGGAAAGGAAGAGGGCAGAGGGTACAGAAATTAAGCCAGACTTCTCTGATATACCTTGTTCTATAGTTTGGCTTTAAACATTGAAGTTATTTTATAAAATTACAAAACAAGAAATCCTTGACAAAAAACTTTCAACAAGCTTTTGTCAAAAGCAAAATAAACAAACTATTTTTGAAGTTGGTGGCATATGCACATAGAGAGAACAATTTTAATTGAATTTAGATATAGTAATTAGACTAGAAGTCCTTAGTAAGATACCCTCTAAGGACAAAAACAAATGTGAAAATTTTAACCACTTTTAGTAATTATATTGTTGGTAGTAATGTTTGGGTAGCTTAAAAATATATCTCCACCTTCAAAAGGTAAAACAGAATTCCTCTTCTCCTGAACCTGACCCAGACGTAGAGACTTCCTTCTAATAAGAAGTGTAAAAATGATGTCTCACTTCTGAGGTTAGATTGTCAAAGGAATTGGAGTTTCCCCATTGTTCTCCTGGATGGCTTGCTCCGGAACCAGCCCTCCTGCCATGAGGACATTCCATTAGCCTCCTGGAGAGGCCTATTTGGAAAGGAACTAATCTCTCCCTACCAACCACGAGTACCAACTTGCCAGCCATGTAATGAGACACCTTGGAAACTGACCCCAAAGTCTTGGTCAAACCTTTAGATAACTGTAGTCCTGGCTAACTAATTCCTTTAGTGCAACTTTAGGAGAGCTGCCCAGCTGAGCTGCTTTCAAATTTCTAACCTGCAGAAACTGTGACAGAATAAATGCTTAGTGTTACTCTAAACCACAAAGTTTTAGGGTAACTTGTCTCCAAGGGTAATTTGTCATCCAGCAATAGAAAACTAATATGGAGTTGGCACCAGGAATAGGGTGTTTCCATAACTAAACCCTAAGATTTAGGAGCGGCTTTGGAATTGGGTAGTGGATAGGAGTTGAGAGTATTAATGAAAACCTAAAGGATCTTGAAAAGGCTTTAAAGGAAGTCCAAGATTTAGAAGGGTTTATTTTGGAGGAGTCTTTAGGTGTGTTTAATCTGAGTAGGCTACAGAAAGAATCACAGGAGATCTGCAGCCATAAAAAAGAGTGAGTTCATGTCCTTGCAGGGACATGGATGAAGCTGGAAACCATCATTCTCAGCAAAGTAACACAGAAACAAAAAACCAAACACTGCATGTTCTCACTCATAAATGGGAATTGAACAGTAAGAACACATGGACACAGGGAGGGGAACATCACACACCAGGGCCTGTTGAGGGGTGGGGGGCAAGGGGAGGGAGAGCATTAGGACAAATACCTAATGCATGCAGGGCTTAAAACCTAGATGATGGGTTGATAGGTGCAGCAAACCACCATGGCACATGTATACCTATGTAACAAAACTGCACATTCTGCACATGCATCCCAGAATGTAAAATAAATTAAAAAGTAATTTTTTTAAAAGGAAAATAAAGACTTCAAAAAAAAAAAAAAAAAAAAAGAATCACAGGAGATCCATGAAGTTTTTAAGAGAAGTAAATTGGCAGAACTATCAGGAGCTTGGATTGAAAGCTTGCAGAATCCATGCAAAATGAAAAGAGGCCTTTGAACCCTCAAGCTTCTATAGGCAAGAAGCAAGATGAGAAAACAATTCAGCAGAGATCACGGGCTACCTTTCATGGAAAAGAATGAATGACCTAATGAGTAGAACCAAGGGCTCAGATATTGGAGCTGGGAGCTATGGAGACTCACTCTCAGGTCTTGTGTTCTAATCAAGGAACTTCCGACACTTCCTCTGATGAATTTTAGAATTGCTATGGGTCAGGGACTCTTTTGTGTCTCCTGTTTTGGAAGGGGTGGGCCTATGGCAGTTATCCTATGCTTCTGCTACCATTGTATTAAGTGTATAATGGAAGAGCAGGTGGCAGATAACTTTTTTCTTCAGATCACGGGTTCTCAGATTGTGCGAAACTGTACTTAAGGAGCTGAACTCAAGGAACCACAGCTGAGGAGTCTCTGTCACGCCTGGACCTGACTTAGATAACAAGATCCTGGACTGCGAGGTGATGCTGTAAAGGAATAAGACTTTTGGGGTCTTTGGAAAAAGGGTGTGTATATTGCATATGGGAGAAATGTAAGTAAGCTGCAGCCAGACAGTAGGAAGAAATAGGTCTGCAAATTCTTTAACATTTCCCTTTCAACAGGAGAGACGAATTCCTTCCCTTTGACTGCAAGCCAGACACAATGACTTACTTATAACAATAAAAAGTGATATACACAAAAATGTGGGATTTCTGAAGCAACATCATCAAAGGCATTGCCACTTACATATTGTTCCCTAGAATCACTCTCTCTGGGGGAAGCCAGACATCATGCTGTAAGGACCCTTTCCCAGCTGTGTGAGAAGCAATGTGAAGGGCAGCTAAGGCCTTCTCAAAGCCAGCATCAACTCACCAGCCATGGGAATATGCCCTCATGGGAGCGGATCACCCAGCACCAGTCGAGCTTTCAGATGACTGCAGCTCTGGCCAATATTTTGTCTGCAATCTTATGAGAGACCTTGTTCCAGAGCCATGCAGCTATGCTGCTTATGACTTGCTGATCTATAGAAACTGTAATGTAATTAGTGTTAGTCCTTGTGGCAAGCCACCAAGTTTTGGAATAATTTGATGTGTGTGTATTGTTGATGAAGCAAATGAGTAATTATGTTGGTGTCATAGGTGTGAAAGAAAGAAGTTACAGGTATAAAATGAATGAAGTTAAAAATACATCTATTGTAGTCCTGAATTTGAATTGCAATGATTACAGTGGTGTATTTTATGTTAAGGAGGCAGAGGAGGTGGAGTAGAGGTAAAGGAGATGGAGGAAAAGAAGGAGGGAAAGAGGGAGGGAAAGGGGAAGAAAAAGGGAAAGGAGAGAAGGAGGAGAAGGAGAAGAAGGCATGGTAGTTAGTTTGTCTACTGAAAAGGCCTTTAAAAATGAGTACTGTAGGGCCAGGCATGGTAGCTCACACCTGTAATCCCAGCACGCTGGGAGGCTGAGGTGGGGTGGATTCTTGAGCTCAGGAGTTTGAGACCAGGCTGGGCAGCATGACGAAACCCCATCTCTACAAAACTTAAAGAAAATTAGTCGGACACGGTGATGTATGCCTGTAGTCCCAGGTACTGGGGAGGCTGAGGTAGGAGGATTCCTTAAGCCTGGGAGGCGGAGGTTGCAGTGAGTGGAGATCATGCCATTGCACACGGCATTCATACCTGGGTGACAGAGTGAGACACTGTATCAAAAAAAAAAAAAAAAGTGCCATAGAGCACAGATTGTGCTTTCTACATAAATGTTCCCAACAGCAAATAAACTAGATATCTTTGAAGAAGTGGCTAGTTCTAAGTCTGGAACAGAAAATGTATTAGACCAGCCTGGAGCATCTCATCACCACAGAAAGTAAGGAAGCAATTAAAAAAGACAAGGAAGAAAATACTAAGGTCTTGTTAAAGACTCAGAAGCGATCATGAAGAGGCTCTTACTTGCTGAAGATGGGACGATTGAAGCATCATTAAAATGATGGCTGCGATGGATTAAAACACATCAGATATGTTTCAGTCCCTGCATTCATAATGATACTAAAAAACTAGCTTGCTTTGGATTATGTTTGGCACTTAATTCATTGTTTTGTTTTGTTTTGTTTTTTTGAGACGGAGTTTCGCTTTTGTTACCCAGGATGGAGTGCAATGGCGCGATCTTGGCTCACCGCAACCTCCGCCTCCCGGGTTCAGGCAATTCTCCTGCCTCAGCCTCCTGAGTAGCTGGGATTACAGCCACGCGCTGCCATGCCCAGCTAATTTTTTGTATTTTTAGTAGAGACGGGGTTTCACCGTGTTGACCAGGATGGTCTCGATCTCTTGACCTCGTGATCCACCCGCCTCGGCCTCCCAAAGTGCTGGGATTACAGGCTTGAGCCACCGCGCCCGGCTAATTCATTGTTTTGATAACTGGCAAACAAAGGGAATAAACTGAGCATTTATCCTGCCTTTCTTGTGTGAACTGTACCTTAGTATCATCAAATTATCAGTGAGGAGAAGTTTTTTCTTGCAGAAGTATTCCAGTTAATAAATGAAGAAATACTGGTCAGATGAGAATATTACCTTTTTGAGATTCCTAATGAAATAATGGCTCTGGGCAGTGACCCTCAATGGCTGCTGACCACACAGAGACAGATAACCAGGCGCCATGTCTCTCCCAGGAAGCATGCCACTCCGCTTATGAAACATGTTTGCCAAAGTATCAAACGTGAATCTGACCAAACCTCTAGATGTACCCACCATTTTTTAGGAAGTATAGGGGACAGAGGAACATTAGCAATGACAGCATGAAAATCCAACCAGCAAAATCCAGATTGTAGGGAACCCTATGAGAAAAGTGACCCACTTCTTTAACAAATAAGGAACACATTGCAAAGAGGGAGAGATAGGGAGGGGAGAGAAAGAGAAAGAAATCATGTTTAAATGATCTTTATAATATGCAAAAAAGTCCAACATATATTGTTAGGAAAATTAGAATATAAAATTGTATTTATAAAATAAATTCACCTTTTTTGAAAAAGAAGTATACTATAAAGTATGAAAAAAATACAAAAATAGTAACAGTGATTGTCTTTGGGTAGCCGGATTGTTGGTAATTTTAAAAATTTATTTTTTAAACCTGTTTTAAGAAGCAAATATTATTTTTATGATCACTGTATTATATCCCTTTTAGAATAAGAAGAAATAGATAACTCAGTTTTAAAAGTCAGTTTAAAAAATCAGTAAAAATCATACAATTTTAAAACACTCAATTTTTCACATGATGTCCCTATGCTTTCATCCATCGAGATTCTATTTTCTACAAGAAAATTGACTAATCCCTTTGGATTGTAATGTGTTGATGGGTCCCGTCTCCCTGGTAACAGGCATGTATGTTACCAGGGGTCTTATGGGAAAAACCTGAATCCGAAGGAATGAACCAGGGCTCAGCTTCCGCGTCTGAGATGGGAATGAGCAGTTCAGTTAACCCCCGTAGAACTGTTCAGGACGGTCAGCAGCTGAACTACGAATTCTGATTTTTGGTAGGTAACAAGCAAAGGAGGCAAACAGCCTCCACACAGCCCAGTTGGGTACAGATGGTCCACGAGCAACAAGTTTATTCTGTAACGTTGCCAAGGCAACAGCAGCTGCTTCTGGCAACAAAAAGGATTGGGGGTGGGGGGGGGGCGGACTGTGGGAATAAAGAGGCAGATGATTCTGTGATTTTTCCTAGGGAAATGGGAAAGAATATTGTAAAACAGCAAACACTTTCTGGGTGAGCCTACTCCCCTAGCACTTGATGTGTCAACAATGAAAGGCAAATGGTGTTCTACATATTATAATCCTCCTTGAACCCAGCGGGAGCCCAGTGGCTCTTGTTGTGTTGTCATTTTCCCTTCTACGTCTCCAAACAGGGGTGGACAGGCCTTCTTACAGCTTTATCCCCAAGTGCTCAAACACATTGACGTTTCTCTGTGACAGTTGCTGCGGCATCTATTCAGATGGTTGAAAGATGCTTATTATGCTTTTACTTTGCCTCGACTTGAGAGGGAAGGAGAGAGAAAAGAAATAGCATTGGTCTTCCTCCTCCTCCCCATTCTCCTCCTCCCCTTGGCTCTTGCCTACAAATCTTTCTACCTGCCAAGGAAGAGGAGGAAGGCAGAGGAACGTGGAGGCAAGGAGGGAGCAAGAGATTAAGAGAGGGTGCTAGAGATATTTCATCCAAAGGGGAGAGTGTCCAACAGTATCCCCTCCAGAAGGCAGCCCTCAGATGGCCACTGGGAGCCTGTGAAGAGCTGGTCAGGGGCTCTCTAGGCAGGGCAGAGGTCAGTTCTACTGTAACAGGCCCTAGAGAAGGATCAGAGCTGGGCATGAAGAGACAGACATGGAAACAATCCGTGTGGAGCGGCTGAGCATCTAAGTCATTTTTACCTTGGAGAAACAGAGTCCTAACATAGACATTGAGGTTGCCTGCAGCTTTTCACAACTAAAAGAATACCCTAATTAGTATCCTTGTGTATACATTTGCTTTCTTGTCTGTAATTTTTTTAAGATAAATTTCTTAGAGTAGAATTGCTATGTACGTACACATTTTTGAAGCACTTGCTATATATTTTCAAAGTGCATTCCAGGAATATTGCTCTGAGTCTCCCTCAGATCCTCATTTAATGTGTTCAGAACCTGAAAGAGTCTTTGGGTGGCTTTTACTCACTCACAAGTAAGAGCATTTAGAGCCCTGCTCCTGCTCAGTTGGGACTGAATATGTTTTCAAATGCCAAACCACTTTACAACAAGGCAGGACAGCACAGAAAACAAAAGCCTGGACTTGGGAATCAGGCAAGTCAGGGGAACCCAGATCTGAACCCTGGGCTCAGAGCTGCTCACAGTCACACATACGAGGCTAGAGGCAGGGAACCCACCCTCTGGGGCCTTTGCTTCCTCTTCTATACACAGGGAACCTGAGGCCAGCCTCCTGGTGTTGGGCCGTGACTTCAGTGGGGTACCTGGGACATTGCTTGAATTATCACTCTCACTGGAGCCTGGGAAGGAATGGAGCTCACCTGTGCTTGCTTCCTGGACTTAAAAGTGAGTCTAGGTGAAGTAGAAACCCTGGCTAGGAAGCTCTGTTACAAACTGTCACTGGGCCTGTGTTAGGGATCTCCAGAGAAACAGAACCAACATATAGATAGATGGAGAGAGAGAGAAAGAGAGAGAGGGAGTGAGTTAAGGAATGGCTTAGGTGATTGTGGTGGCTGGTGAGTACAAAATCTGCAGGGGGCTGGCAGCCTGGGGACCTCGGGAACAGCCAATGCTGCAGTTCAAGACCGAAGGCTGTCTACAGACAGGATTCCCTCTTCTTCAAGGGAGATGAGTCTTTTTCTACTAAGGCCTTCAACTGACTGGATGAGGCCCATCAACATTAAAGAGAGTAATCTGCTTTACTCTCTCTACTGGTGTTAATCTCGTAAAGAAAAATACTTTCACAGAAACATCTAGACTGGTGTTTGACCAAATATCTGGGTACTGTGAACTGGCCAGGTTGACACTTAAAATTAACCTCACAGGGCCCCACAGAGCACTATCTAAACATCAGTAATTCTCATCCCATAAACCCTCTGTGAAGTCAGTAACCATGGTCTTAGTAAGTCACTCATACAATGAATAGGGTCCTATTGATATAGTTAATGGTGTGGGATCCATAGGACCAGATCTTAGATTTTCTTTTTTTGTTGCTTCCTTAGGAGAAGATAAAACAAAAGACAACAAAAGTTGACACCATGCTGGGCACGGTGGCTCATGCCTGTAATCCCAGCACTTTGGGAGGCTGAGGGCGGGCGGATCACAAGGTCAGGAGATCGAGACCATCCTCGGCAACATGGTGAAACGCTGTCTCTATTAAAGATACAAAAATTAGCTGGGTGTGTTTGTGAGTGCCTGTAATCCCAGCTACTCGGGAGGCTGAGGCAGGACAATCGCTTGAACCAGGGAGTCAGAAGTTGCAGTGAGCGGAGATCACACCATTGCACTCCAGCCTGGCGACAGATTCTTGGTACCAAAAAAAATAGTTGATACCAAGAATAATGTCAAAAAGGCAACTTCATCCATAGATTTGAGGGTTAACATATATTTATGCCAATACCTTACATATTAAATGAAAAAGGAAAATATCTAAAGGGAGCACTGGATTTGGACCAGAGTCTTCCCTCTACCCTGCCATTAGGCCAGCTGTAGTGAAGCAGATTATCAGACCTACACTGAACACAGTAGCAGGAAGATTTGCTTCAGTCATCTACATAAAAGTGCATGAGTTTTTATTGTACTTGAATCTGGAAAAGGATTGAAAGCCGAGACCTTGCTCAGGGGATGCTCTATAAACTCAAGGTATGGCTTCCTTTCAAAACAAAAAAAAGTCAAGAGAACTGAGCCATGTATCTCTGAGGATGACACCTTGCTGTTTTATCTCTTTCTTTTTCTGGAGCAAAATTTTACCAGGTCCTGACAGCCCATCTCAGGTATTCCCCCAGTTTATGGCTGCCTGCCCATCTTTCTTTCTTTGGTGCACATGAGAGGTGCAGAGCACTTTCTGTAACCTGCTGTCACAAAAGCAGCGTGTTCTGGTTGGAAATCCAAGGGCAAAGATAACACCCAGTACTTTAAAAGGTGCCTCTCGTGGGTCTAGGGAAAGAGGTTCTCTTAGATTCTGTTGCTAAAAGTGTAAATCAGAACAATATTACTGAATACACTTTGAAAATATATAGCAAGTGCTTAATGTGTATATACCTAGCAATTCTACTCTAAGAAATTTATCCTAAGAAAATTATGGACAAGAAAGCAAAATGTATATACAAGGATACTCATTAGGGTAGTCTTTTAATAGTGAAAAGCTACAAGCAACTTAAATGTCCAACAATATGCAGGATTGAATAAATGAATTACAATTCATTTGAGAATAGAATATTATATAACCATTAAAAATGATAAAATGATGATATACAAGTGTGTGTCTGTTTGCAGGCAGAATTCCTGCAGACAGGAATATAATGAATATATGTGTATATATGTTAAATCAAATTTAGCGTAAGCTGCCTCCTTACATATTTTAAATTCCACCTAAATGTTTTTCTATACTTATTTTTGTTTTTCTGCAACTTATTTTTGTGTCAATCACCAAGTTTTGGCCAATCAAAAAACGGGGCCAGCCATTCAAGCCATATTCAAATAAGACAAACACCAAGCTGTAACCAGTCCAGCTGTTTTTGCACCTCACTTCAATTTTCTGTTGCCACTTTTCTTTTTCTGTCCATAAATCTTCCACCACAGGGCTGCACCAGAGTCTCTCTGTGCTCTCTCTGTGCTCACTCTGGCTCCGGAGGCTGCCCGATTCATGAATTGTTCTGTACTCAATTAAACTGTGTTCAATTTAATTTGGCTAAGTTTTTTCTGTTAACATTTATATGCAAAGATATTTATGACATATTAAAAAGGAAATTAGGTCATAAAATATTATATATAAAAATAATTCCATTAAAATCCACACCCAAGTTTTGATTGATATACACCAAAATATTTACAGTGACTTTCTCTGGGTAGTAGAATGTTGGTTGGTTGTTTTATCTTTTTAACTTATCTGTATTTTTAATTTTTCTCCATTAAATCTCTGCTTACTTGTATGTTTAAAGAAATAGGGGAACGTGCCTTTCTTAGGTATTAATTGCTTGCTGTCCTATGACTTCCTTTCTCTGGTTAGAAGGGCAGATGCAGCCGGGCGTGGTGGCTCACGCCTGTAATCCCAGCACTTTGGGAGGCCGAGGCGGGTGGATCACGAGGTCAAGAGATCAAGACCATCCTGGTCAACATGGTGAAACCCCGTCTCTACTAAAACTACAAAAAATGAGCTGGGCATGGTGGCGCGTGCCTGTAATCCCAGCTACTCAGGAGGCTGAGGCAGGAGAATTGCCTGAACCCAGGAGGCGGAGGCTGTGGTGAGCCGAGATCGCGCCATTGCACTCCAGCCTGGGTAACAAGAGTGAAACTCTGTCTCAAAAAAAAAAAAAAAAGAAGGGCAGATGCTAGGTTTCCTTGAGGCCCATGAGGACATCAAAGGAGGAATATTATTCTCAGCATAATCTGTTAGTTTTCACTCTCTACTGACATTTTACCATCAGTGTTGATGGTAACCTCTCAGATTGGGTTTCCCTCTCTTTTGGAAAAAAGAAAATGCTCACATACACCACTACCAGACAGCTCTTTGTAAAGAGTCTGGATCATGTACTGTAGTGAGTGAAGACAGTCAATTCTAGGAGAGGCCCTGCGACCATGTTGTCATAAAAACGGCATCTCTTTGAGGTTTGTTAACCTAAATTTATCAAGAAGGTTCTGAGACTAATGACAAAAAAAAAAAGTCAATAATAAAAACAAAGGTCATAATGAGAAACTCAGTGTGTGTGTGTGTGCGCGCGCGTGTATGTTTCAGTGAGGATGGCTGATTTCTTTTCCTCCTCTTAGCAGACCCTGAGACCTGATATTTTTAGTGTATGTAATGGCAGGGCTCAAAATGATGCTATTTCTTGATAACACTGGGACATTTCACCTTGAGTGCTCATAGAATAGACAACCTAGAAAACAGCCAGCACTTTTCAGATTGGACACTGCAGAAATGTCAGCATATAATCGTGTTACCCTGTTCTTTTCTTGGACTGCTGATTTGTAATGAGAGATTTAGTCTCCTGACTGCACAAATGTTAAGAACACTTGAAGTAGTCTCAGACTTTTAGACCCTGAAATGCAAAGCAGAGGGCCATAAGTCACTGTCTCTTAAAGAGGCAGCAACGAATGAGTTCAGGTGGGGGAAGGAGGGGGTTGAGGCGGGAAGGCAACACATTGGCAGTACGCCTGCAGTGTCAGATCAGTTTCAGGACCTGGTGGTAAGCATTCTGATGGGCCCCTTCCTTCTCCCCATCCTCACACAACAATGGAGATGGCAGGGTTCTTCACTCACCATATCTCTACAACCTCAGAGCACCTGCTAGCTTTTATATGCAATGCTCTCAGGGCATTTGCCTTATCCTGCCTTGTGCTGTAGTGATATATAAATAGTTTTTTTTTTTTTTTTTGGGACAGAGTTTCGCTCTTGTTACCCAGGCTGGAGTGCAATGGCGCGATCTCGGCTCACCGCAACCTCCGCCTCCTGGGTTCAGGCAATTCTCCTGCCTCAGCCTCCTGAGTAGCTGGGATTACAAGCACGCACCACCATGCCCACCTAATTTTTTGTATTTTTAGTAGAGACAGGGTTTCACCGTGTTGACCAGGATGGTCTTGATCTCTTGACCTTGTGATCCACCCGCCTCGGCCTCCCAAAGTGCTGGGATTACAGGCTTGAGCCACCGCGCCCGGCCATAAATAGTTTTAAGACTCTTACTAGATTGAAAGCTCCCTGAGGACACCAATTATTTCTAAATTGGCTTGGCATGAATCATGTACAGCACCTAGCAGATATCTAGTTAAACCAAGAATCATTGCATGAATGAATGAACAGCAGGTGCTCAAAATTCACTCACTTCCATTGACAGAGAGAACAAGAAGTTGAACCACTCTAAGAAAAACAAAAGCTAATTATCAAGCTCCTAATGTTTGGTGGTAGTGTGTGATTTTCCCTTGTCAAGGAAGGAGTTGCCTCTGATGTCACAGCTTTGATGCTTTCTTTACTCTTCCCCTCACAGCAGAAAAGGTGGACTTAGCAATGCAAAGAAAAAAGCTTGGGCCGGGCACGGTGGCTCATGCCTGTAATCCCAGCACTTTGGGAGGCCAAGGCAGGCGGATCACAAGGTCAGGAGTTCAAGACCAGCCTGGCTAACATGGTGAAACCTGTCCCTACTAAAGATACGAAAAATTAGCCAGGTGTAGTGGTGCATACCTGTAATCACAGCTACTCGGGAGGCCAAGGCAGGAGAATCACTTGAACCTGGGAGGTGGAGGTTGCAGTGAGCTGAGATCACGCCATTGCACTCCAGCCTGGGCGACAGAATGAGACTCTTGCCTAAAAAAAAAAAAAAAAAGCTCAGTATTCAAGGACTTGTTCTCCACTGGGATCCTGCCTAATCAATTTCTCTTTGCACTCCACTGCTAACAAGCTGCCTGATGGTGGAGCAGGTTTAGTTTCTCCACTTACATTCCATTAAATAGATTCATAAAATCAGTTAATAGATATTTATTATTCAATGATAATAGGCTCAACACCAAGAGGTGAAATATTCGTATTATTTTGGACCAAACATGAAAGTAAAGTCATTTTTCATAGGCTACAAGGAATAGTACAGATCATTTGATTTACCCCTTTCTGCAGAAAGGACTCCCCCAACCACTCCCAGGCTTTATCACCAACCTCTCCTCCTCCCTCTGCTTCTCCTCCTTCACCTCCTTCTCTCCCTCAGTTCCTCTTGTTCTTTTTCTCTTTTTTTTTCTTCTTATCCTTCTCCTCCTCCCCCCTCGCCCCCTTTCTCCTTCAATCATCAGCCATAACCTTTACCAAAGGCCCTGTGTACAGGGTTCTATGCTAAGTGTGTAAAACGAATACAGAGAACTGTTAGATTAATTTATGTGTGACCTTGGAACTGTTTTACACTGTGGACTGAAATAGAGACTGTGTCTTCCATTTCTCAACGACATTCTAGTACCTCGTTGCTACTCTGAAGGTCATGCTAACAACAGTAACAGAATGCACCGCAATTTACTGGCCCCATGCCCCTTTTCCTCTCCCAGGGCCCAAAGGAACATGGCCGAAGGCCAGCTCTGGGTGTTTCTAGTAACAGTGGCCATGGCATCCCTGGTAGAAGCTCCTGGGAGAGGGACTCCTCCTCTAACTAGACAGTGCCACCTCCTTGCATTCCTTCGAGAAGCGGGAGCTATGCAAGTCCTCACGTGCACCTGCCGTTCCTTGCTACACACCCTTGCCTCATACTTCTTTCTTCAGCGACGGAGCTCCACCCTCCCTGCTTCAGATTTCAATGCAGCCTCACACATTGCCCAAATCACGGGGCCAAACCCTCCAGGAATCATAAAGAGGGAAAAAAAAAAGCTTCAAGGAATGAGTTATATATGGCAATGGATTCATATACTTTAGGTAGCTCCTAGTTCCCTTCCATTATGTTAATTCTTCCAACTCAACAACCTAATTCCCTTCCCCGCCCACCACACACATTTTCTTTTTTTTTTTTCTGGTGAAGAAGCTGATTGATGCTGAAGTCAGAATCCATCCAATTTTGCCATGATCTAAGTACTTGAGGCAATTGGCCTGCAGCTGCCAGGGACTATCTTAAGCCCACAAGAAAACCACCACCACAGTTTCAGTGGCTCTTTTAGGGCTCCAAAGAGGCTGGTGGTGTTGTGCTAGCTGGGTCTTTAGGAGTTTCTTGTGGCTGCATGTCCTGGACAAATACCAAGGTCAGGAAATCTGTGGAAGGTTATCCTAATATTTCCTTTTTGATCTGTCTCAACCTGCCTTTGCCTGCCCCAGGGAGGTGCTGCCTCAGCCTGCTGGCATTACTCTCTGAGTCTGTCCTGATTGCATGCTTATTTATTATTCAATTATTGGAGTTATTGGATGTGCTCATGGCTTATCACCCTCTGGTGCATTTACAAGCAGCACAGGAGAAAGGCATAGCGGCTTGATTCCATTTTCATCAAGATGTGTGTACCTACTGTGAATCACTGTCTTTGTTTAACAAAGCTTTGAGGGTATACTTCTCAAACTGGGGGTTTCCTTTTAGGGGATACCTAAAATGTGTATTTGAGCCCTCTCTATCCAGTAGGTTAGAAACAGGCATTACTATTCAGGAGACTGGGCTAAGAGCCAAGAGCCACGGCTGACGGGAAGAAGGCCCTGTGAGCTAAAACCCCCACCCTGAAGAGTAATATCTGGTTTCTCATTATGCCAGCATTTGAGCTTCCTTTAGTTTCTGGTCTTTCTCTCTGAAGCTTATTCTTTCGCTAATTTATGAATAAACACACACACACACACACACACACACACACACACACACACACCCCTGCAATATTGCAGCCCTTAAAGCATTAAACTGTTTTCCAGGGTGAAGGGAATGCATCTCGTGTAACCTCAGCAGATCCTCCTTCGCGGACACTTTTGGCGGACAGAATGCTCCTGATTTTCTGCATTGCTTGTACCCTGATGCAAAACTAAGGCCCTGAGTATATTCAGGCTGACTGCCCTTGGGGACTGTCTTCTCCTCTACATAAAAGGTGACAACAGATTTGTAGTTTTTACTTGGTTACCTCTGTAAAAAAACTTTGTTTAATTTAAAAAGATTTGTAGAGAGCCAATCACGTTGCAGAATGTCTCCTTCCTACTTAGGAAGAGGAATACTGTAGTGAAAGGAATTGGAGAACCCAGATTTTAAGACTCTGGCTAGAAATTTTCAGTGACCATGGAGAAAACAGGGGGCCATGAGAGTGCTGTTATTTCTCCTTCCTCATTTTATCTCATTGCTGCCCTGTCCTACCAAAACCCACCCATACATGAGTTAGGCTGGGCTACTCTGGCAGCCCCACCATTGCTGCAGAGACCGTCTGGAGCCCACATGAGCTCCTCGCCTCCTGACAGCTCACACCAAAGGTTCTGACCCTCTCACCAGCTGGAATTTGTCAGAATGCCACTTGGTACTCTACCTCCTTCTGGTTGGGTGCAGGAACTGGGTGGCAGTTAACTTTGACCCTTCCCAGAGGGTAACACCTGTTTGCTTCGTTGGCTTACCTTCTCAAAGCTTGAATACAGAGTGTCCCAAAGTACTCAGAAGCAGCCAGAGCCTCCCCTCCTCCAGTCATGGCCTGAAGAAGAGTCTGAGACCAACCCAGGGAGAGGCCATCTGATGTAGCCCTTATGGGGCTTTGCTAGATGGGCAGGGGGCCTGGAAACAGTACCCCATCGGCTCCTGCCCTGGCCTAGCCGGGTTCTGGAAGTATGTGGAAGTCATCATTTGCCAAGCTTGCCCCTTCACCCCAGGAAACTGTTAATGCCTCTTTGCTTGTATTGTCCTGCTGAATAGAATGTATATTCAATCCTGAGCCCGGGAGTATCCAGGAAAGCCAGAGGGCAGCAAGGCTTTTTATTCCAGGGATCCTGAAAGGCGTGAAATTATCCAAGCAGGTATACTAGGCCAGGCTCAGTGACTCATGCCTGTAATCCCAACACTCTGGGAGGCCAAGGCAGGAGAATATCTTGAGTATCCTGAGGCCAGGAGTTTGAGACCAGCCTGGGCAACAAATTGAGACCCCATCACTGCCCCCACCAAAAAAAAAAAAACGCCAATAAGCCAAACATGAAGGCACATGCCTATAGTCTTAACTACTTGGAAGGTTGGGGCAGAAAGATTTTTGAGGCCAGGAGGTTGACGCTAGAGCGAGCCAAGATCATCATGCCACTGCACTCCAGCCTGGGCAACAGAGCGAGACCTCATCGCTTAAAAAACAAATGCTAAAGTGGAATCACTGGAGAGGAATGTTCTGAATCATCTAGGCACTGAAGGGTTGTCTATTGTTAGCCTGTTGTCTATTGATCGTTTCTATTGCCACCCTGTTATCTGGCTGGCGAGCAGCTCTTCCAACCACAAGCCGTTCCCTGGACATATTTTGCCAACCACAACGGGACAGCACTGAGAAAAGTGTTCTTTACGGGATGCGCTATCCCAGCTCCAATTTCATCTCAGCATTCCTTGTCTTTCAGGTGGGCCTGCTACAATTCTCACTCCTGCTGCCTCTGCAGATAGTTTTCGTTGCTTATTTCCTGATGATACAGTTTGTCTCTTGGCAATACTGTTATTCTACCAGAAACACAGCCCCTAAACTGTTACTGTTGCATAGGGGCTTTCTTTTTTTTCTTCTTCTTCACTGTTTGAATCATATGATAAGGGCAACTGAATCCACAATACAATAACCAGCAGTCACTTATTGGACGAGCTTCCCAGGGGAAAAGCTCTGCTGTTGAAATGCAAATGTCAGATCAAAAGAGGTGAATCCCTTCTGAGAATAAGGGCTGCCCTTGCTACATTGGGCTTTGCCAAGTATTTCAAATAGCCTTTCTAGGCTAAGCAAGGAGGAATATTGGTATTTATCATTAGTCTAAAGCAGTGTTTGTC
Organism: Sapajus apella; assembly: GCF_009761245.1. NCBI lineage: Eukaryota > Metazoa > Chordata > Mammalia > Primates > Cebidae > Sapajus > Sapajus apella. The sequence continues at coordinate 20,138,632 of NW_022436972.1, read as the reverse complement.
ATCCAGTAGTGGGTTGACAGGTTGTAACCACTGAAATCAGCTTAATAGTTTACAACTAGCATCTAAAAAGGGGAACAGATAGAATAGGATTAAAATATGAGTATACTTCTTGTAATAAAGACAGGTTTCTTTGTGAAATTTTCTTTTTAGTGTATGAATATACACACAGATATATGAATGTGTATATTAGAGTGAGACATACTATGGATTTGGATTTATATTTGTATTTTAACCTTTTTTTTTTTTTTTTTTTTGAGATACAGTCTACTTTGTCACCCAGGCTGGAGTGCAGTGGTACAATCTCTGCTCCCTGCAACCTCCCCCTCCTGAGTTCAAGTGATTCTCACGCCTTAGCCTCCTGAGTAGCTGGGATTACAGGCGCACACCACCACGCCTAACTAATTTTTGTATTTTTAGTAGAGATGGGGTTTCACCATGTTGACTAGGCTGGTCTCGAACTATTAACCTTAAGTGATCCTCTTGCCTCAGCCTCCCAAAGTGCTGGGATTACAGGCATGAGCCACCACACCCAGCCTAACCTTCATGTTTATTGTGAAATAAGCAACCAGCAGCATATATATGATTTTTCTATTTTAGAGTCTAAGAAAGCAGGAACCTGAATTCCCACTGCAATGATTGAGAACTAGAACAGAGCTGGTGCCTTAGGAGCCATCTCTGGACTCCACTTCCCTCCCTTCCCTCCATTCCCTCGGAGGCAGCCATCATCCTGACTTTTATGATCATTCCCTGCTTTTCTTTATGATTTTACCACCTACGTATACATCAGGAAAAAGACAGTTTAGTTTGGCCTGTCTTTGAGGTCTATGTAACTTGTTCTTCCGAGATTTGCTTCTTCCGCTCATGGTAGTTTGTGAGATCTATCTCTGTTGATGTGTGCAGGTGGAGGTCATTCATTTTCACTGCAGCACAGCGTTCCTTCCCATAATTGCACCACGATGTATGTATCATTCCATGGGTGATAGACATGGAGTGTGCTCCAGATTGGGGGTTTGCAAACAGCACTGCTATGAACCTTCTCCCTCATTTCTTTGGCATGCTTCGAAGAAGTTTCTCTGGTTACACATGAGACAGATGTTGGATTTGTGGACATATACCATCCACAATTTTAATTCTCTGATTTGTCACTGGGTTGCTTTGAGGAAGGAGACCTAAGCATCTAAGACCACCTCCCCTTTGACTTCCACATTGCATTTCAATAGGAGAACTAAAGGCTGGCAGACCGGGCGCCACCCTAATCGCCCTCTTATAGATGGCAGGCATGGTATGGAGGAATCTTTCTGGAAAGCACTGTGTTTACTTAAGCAAGATCAAACCCCCACCTAAGCCACATACCCCATGCCTACTCCATGGACCAAGACCCTTTTCACATGTAATTTCCAGAGTTGTGAGCCCAAGACCCTTTCACATGTAATTTCTAGAGTTATAAGCCTTTAAAAGGGCAGGGACTTTTTTTGTGAACTGGAGCTTGGCTGTTAGGCAACCATGCCACATTGCTCCCAGACGAATAAATCACCCCTTCTTTCCCAGTGTTCGAGAGGTTTGTTTCTTGTGGCCATTCCTGCTGTAGCTTAATTTCCATGTATTTATACAAATACAAAATTCCTCCTGTTATTGATTTCTGGAAAAACCTCCTCTCCTAAGAGCTGCTGCAGCTTCTGCTCTGAGGTTGCTGAATGAAACTTGTGGTATGGCAGAAGCAGGGAGGGTTCAGAGTCTTACTTTTTATTTTATTTTATTTTATTTTATTTTTTGAGACAGAGTCTTCCTCTGTTGCCTGGGCTGGAGTGCAATGGTGCAATCTTGGCTCACTGCAACCTCTGCCTCCCAGGTTCAAGTGATTCTCCTGCCTCAGCCTCCTGAGAAGCTGGGACTACAGCCGTGCACCACCATGCCCAGCTAATTTTTGTATTTTTAGTAGAGATGGGGTTTCACCATATTGGCTAGGCTGGTCTGGATCTCTTGACTGTGATCTGCCTGCCTTGGCCTCCCAAAGTGCTGGGATTACAGGCGTGAGCCACCGCTCCTGGCCCCAGAGTCTTAACGCAGAAGATATCCATGTTATTTCAGTGAGTTATTTTCTCATGCTGAGCCGTTTTCCTCTTGGAGGAGATGGGCGGGGTTGTACCTACTGCACAGGGTTGATGCGAGGACTCAGAAGGATTTGAATAAAAAAGCATTTGTCCTGTGTTAATATAAGAAGGTTGAGAAATACTATTCTTTCTCCCTTACAGGAAGCCTGTGAGCCAGGGAGGAACAGGCTCATCCATGTCATGCAGGGTCAGTGTTTAGTGCCCATTTTTGGCCGATGAGTGGCCTCACACCTCTGGCACATGGCTTCATTCTCTCCCAGAATAGCAGGGGCTACCTGGTGATCGCTGGCACTGGTCCTCACACCTTGAATCAGAGCTCCCCTGGAAAGGTCTACCTTCTTTCAGCTCCTTTCAGTTACATGACTGACATGCTTTTTTTCCCGGTGGTAAAGCTGGGACTGAATCTCCACAGGATGGAAAAACATCGAACGGTGTTTTGCTGAAATTGCTTTTTTTTTTTTATTTTTCATTTTTAATTTGCAGAAAACAAAAGCACAAACCCTGCAGTGGAAGAGTCCTTAAATAACTTACTGCACTTGCCATTTTAAGTGGTAATTTAATACAACCATTCTCGAAGTCTCCTTTACAACAAAGAGTTTCAGACGGAAACAAAAAAGGGCAGAGTAGCTATACTTACATCAGATAAAGGAGACTTTAAGCCAAAATCTGTAAAAATAGACAAAGAAGGCCATGCTGAAATAACAAAGAGGTCAATACAGCAAGAGGGTGTAAGAACTGAAGATATATATATATATATATATATATATATATATATGTATATATTTAATGTTGAAGCACCTAAGTATGTAAAGCAAATATTTAACAGATCTAAAGGGAGAGACAGACTGAAAAACACTTGTAGTAGGATACTTTAACCCCCCATTTTTAGCAATGGACAGATCATCCAGACAGAAAGTCAAAAAAGAAACATCAGAATTAAACTGGACTCTAGGCAAAATGGCCCTAACAGGTATTTATAGAAAATTTCATCCAAGAGTTTCAGAATACACATTTTTCTCAACAGCACATAGAACATTCTCCAGGATAGATTATAAGTTAGGCCACAAAACAAATCTTAACAAATTTTTAAAAATAAAAATCAAAATTATATCCAGTATCTTGTCTGACTACACTGGAATAAAACTAGAAATCAACAACAGAAGGAACTTTGGAGAATGTATACTCACATGGAAATTAAACAACATGCTCCTAAACAATCAATGGGTCAACAGAGAAATTTAAAAGGAAATTTTAAAATCTATTGAGACAAATGAAGATGGAAACACAACATACCGAAACCTATCCAACAAAAGCAGTTCTGAGAGGGGAGGTCACAGCGACAAATGCCTACATCAAAGAAGGAGAAAGACCTCAGTTAAACAACCTAATGTTACTCCTCAAGGAACTAGAAAAACAAGAACAAATTAATGCAAGATTAGCCTAAGGAAGGAAATAATAAAGATCAGAGCAGAAACGAGCAAAGTAGAGACTAAATAAACATTATAAAAGATCAACAAAATGCAGAATTGGTGTTTTTAAAAGATAAACAAAATAGACAAACTGTAAGCTAGACTAACAAAGAGAAAAGAAATGACTCAAATAAAATCAGAGATGAAAAAGGAGACATTACAACTGACACCACAGAAATACAAAGGATCATAAAAGACTAGTATGAACAACTATATGCCAACAAATTGGAAAGCCTGGAAGAAATTAATAAATTTCTGGACACATACAACCTATCAAGATTGAATCATGAAGAAATAGAAAACCTGAGCAGACCAATAATGAGTAATGAGGCTAAATCAATAATATTTAAAAAGTTTCCTTTCAAAGAGAAGCCCAATATCTAGTGCCTCACTAGGGCCCATCCCACAAAAGAGAAGCAGCCTTCCTAGAGGAGGAAGCCATTTCTTCTGGAATTGGTAACCTGGGTAGTATGAGAAGCCAGAAGCCCTCACATATTTTTCTGGCAAAACACAGTTGTCTAATGACTTAGCAATTCCATGGAGATAATTTACCTTCAGTGGTAAAATATGGAGACATTTAGAGAGAAAACCAAATGCTGATGTTTTAAAGGCACGCTGAAGCTTTACTGCTGTTGTGTGTGCATAAGATCCTGATTCAAGTAGATTCGAAAAGACATTTGTGATCTGTGGGATTTGATGATTTTTCATTCTCTCACTGGCTTTTCAAAATGTACAGCACCCTTCTTCTTTGCAGAGCTCCAGTGAGGCATGTCACTGTTGTTACTAATGAAAAACCTAAATGGATTTATTTCTTAGTTGAATGCATTAATTTCATTCTACATTTTATTATCTGGTATAAAATCCTCAAGAAACTACTTTGATCCTTTTTTTTTTTTAATTTTGGTAAATATAACATGAAAGTTCCCACCTTAACCATTTTTAAGTATACAGTTTACTGTCATTAAATCATTCATATTGTGCTATTTGTTACAATTTTACCCTTCTTCCTACTCTTACCCTCATCAGTCTGGACTCACACAGTGGTCACAGTAAGATTTTGTTGGCTAATTGAGATTTCTGCTCATCCCATTCTAAGTCACATCTTTGTCCTGTGAGGGTCTCTCCTTCATTTGAACAGTAATACTACCAAACTCTTTAATTTCAGCCAACTTCCCACAGAACCATAGTGAATAACATGTTTATCTCTAATTTATAGTCATTCTTCTTTACACGAAAACTACAAAGGAAAAGTTATGAGGGGAAGGAGCCAGTGTCTATTAGACAGCACCGTGCTCCTTTTGTGCTAAGCAATTTACAGATCTCACCTATTTACTGTTTTAAGTGCCCTTTACCATAAGTGGTATTATCTCCTTTTAACAGATGAGAAAATTGTGGCCCAGAGAGGTTAGGTAAGGAGGTCACACAACTGGGATTGAACTCCATGTTCAAATGAATCAAAAATTCAACATGGTACATGGGCTAAGAGAAAAAGAACTCAGAAAGACAGGGAGATTCTAGGAAGGAGATGGGAGCAGTGAATGAGTGAGGGAGTGAGTAAAAGAAAGAGAATGCTGGTCTCCCTTTCTAAAATCAACATCATTATCTCTGCTCTTAACAGCACTGACAGGGTGTTTAGCTGACTGGGCTGCTTTCTTTTTTTTGAGATGGAGTTTCCCTCTTGGCATCCAGGATGGAGTGCAATGGTGTGACCTTGGCTCATTGCAACATCTATCTCCCAGGTTCAAGCGATTCTCCTGCCTCAGCCTCCTGAGTAGCTGGGATTACAGGCACCCACCACCACACCGGGCTAATTTTTGTACTTTTAGTAGAGATGAGGTTTCACCACGTTGGCCAGGCTGGTCTTGAACTCCTGACCTCAGGTGATCCGCCCGCCTTGGCCTCCCAAAGTGCTGGGATTACAGGCGTGAGCCACTGCACCCAGCCTGGGCTGCTTTCTTAAGAAGAGTCCTCCCACAGAGGGCTTTGGCCCCTACTCTCCCCCAATGGGAATCTTATTACAGACAGGTTACTTTGATCACTGGTATTCTTCTGCTCAATGGATCACTCAGAGCTATAGGTGGAGTTTCTGACTCTGCCTTGAATTAAAACACCAACTATTTGTCAAGATAGACTTTTCTTAACCAACCATCTCCAAGCATTGGAATGTCTCTGTCTAGTTGAAAATATCCCCCGGGGAGTTACCATGGCAATCCCTGTCTGCAGAATGGCAGGATCAAGTCCTTTAAAGAGACTTCCAAATTGGCATGGCCACTTGCAGCCAGAGGCCCACACTGGGTTTTGCTGTGGGTATCTATCTGATGACCCTAACCTAAGGCATGAAAATCCAGGAGTCAAACTCAAAGTCACTGAAGACAAATGCAGCATCTCCCCCGGCCTCAGGAGTGGGTTTGCAGGGTCTTTATCAGGCTGTGCTCATTTCCCTCTGTCTTTGCTCCATCTTCCAAATTCAAGATCAAACACTTAACAGATTTATCTGCTATAGAGATGGACTGCCATGCAAGCTAGCGAAGAGGTAGCTGGCTCAATGGAGGTAGATAAAAGAAGATAAAAACATTTGAAGATTTGAAAACTGGAATTTGTTTTTGATAAAGGATTAAGATAATTTTCAAGAGAGCTCAATAATTGTGCCTGTGGAGTTTTTGTTTTTGTTTTTAAAAATTGAATAGAAATGTAAAAAGCAAAGAGGTTTGGAATACAAGGTTTGACACAGGCAAGTTTCAAAATTACACACCCTCCGGCACGTCAGTCTGTGCCCTCCAGCACGTCTTGTGCCAGTTTTTGGTAAGTGCTGTGATACATCTGAAAAGGACAAACAATAAACCTTAGCATTTAAAAGATGTACACGGTCAGTTACATGTGAGAGCCAGGTGTGTAGATGTGTGTAGAAAGATCTGTAAATGTTACAGAAGCATTAGGCTTTCCAGTCCTCTCTTTGTAATATCTTGCTGCATTGTTATTCTCCTTGACTCTAACCACCCAGGATTCCAGAAAAGTCCATTCATCTCTTTCTTCCATCCCCTCAGCCTGATCTCTCTCTGCCCATCAGAGTCTGACGCCACAGCAGGAACAATGTAGAACCCTGCCATAAGGGACTCAGGAGCCCCAGACTCTTGGAAAATTCAGAAGAATGAAATACTTTTGTCATAGGATGGTGTATCAGATTCCCAGGGTGGCTTAAAAAAAAAAGAATATATTTTCATAATTTTGGAAGCCAAAAGCCCAAAATCCAGATGTCAGCAGGATCGGCTCCTTTTTGAGGTTTGAGGGTGATTCCTTCCTATACATCTCTCCTCGATTCTGGGGGCCTCTGTCACTTGGTGGTGTTCTTTGTCTTGCAGATGGGTCACGCCAGTCTCTGTCTCCATCTTTACCTAGTATTCTCCCTGTGAGTCTGTGTCTCTTCTCTTCTTCTTACATGGACTCCAGTCATGTTGGATTAGGGTCTCCTGTAATCCAGGATGACCTCATCTTAACTTGACTGGTTAAATTTGCAAAGATTTTACTTCCAAATAAAGTTACATGCACAAGTAGGGGGTGAGGTTAGGATTCCCACATAACTTTATGTGAAACACAATTCAAACCACAGGAGTTGGATTCTTCCTAAAATGGACATCGAGACAAAGATTTGAATGCAAATAGCTTATTGGTGAGGAGGTCTCAGGAAGCACTGGGAAGTAAGTGGGAAAAGAGTTGGCTTTCTTGGATTAGAATTCAACAAAAGTTCTAACATTGGAAAAGAACTTCATATCATCCCCACTCCTGCATAAGGGAGCATTAGAACTGCAACGCACAGAGCAGGACTCTTGATCCAAACAAGATTAGAGTCAGAAAGAGAAGAGAAGAAAGCCAACAAGTATCGAGAGCAGTAACAAGAAAGATACCCAGCACCTGAGCACACCCCAGGGCAGTCACGGGAGTCCCATCGACAGTAGGCAATCATCACGTGTGGGGCTAGAGAGGGCCGTGGGCTACCTAGAACATCCACTCCAACTTCAGGTGCTCAGAAGAGAATTCTTTGTTGAGAATAAGGAATTTTTATTGTAAATCACCTCGATTCCTTTTTAAATGTTGGCAGGTAACCATTGTTTAATAAATTACAAATAAGATATTTTACTCCAAAATCATTTTCTTTGAATATTGCCCAGCTATAGAGCATCACAAATAATTTAAAATTAATAACTGCATTTAAAAATAACCTTGTCTCTATGTCATATCTTTCCATCTTCCTTGAGTTTGATTTTCAGCCCTACGCCTTCTTCTCCCTAGTCCATGCCCATCAGGTAAATTTCTATTCTGTCTTCAAGACCAAATCATATCTCACCATTGACCATGAGCTCCACTCAGTCATCCATACAGAGTATGGTGCCTTGCACATAGTAATTACCCTATAAGTGTTTGATGAATGAATGAATAAGTGAATCAGTGAAGGATCACTGATTATTTTAAGCTCTCCATTCCACACAAGTTTAGAGTGGCACTCTAACGACATAACTGTGCAATTCATTATACTTCAAAATGTATCATAAACCGGGACATACTTTATATTCACATGAATACCTTGAAAATACTTAGTAACAATTTGTTCAGGTGTCACTGAAAAGGCCAATGCATGACCAATTCTTCTTCCTGCAATGTGATGTGCTTTGATATGCCACTGCGTGGCTCTTGCCTCGGGGCCTGTCAGTGTTCTATTCACAGCTTCTTCTCTTTGACTCCGGGTCTGCTTGCTGCCTTTCCTCCAAAGAGCCAGCCTGTCACCCATCATTTCTCAGTGGGGTGGAATCTTGGTGGCTCCAGAGCCCCAGTGTGCAGCAGCCCTGCTCTGTGGACTGCAGTTCTAATGCTCCCTTATGTAGGAGTGGGAATGATGTGAAGTTCTTTTCCAGTATTAGAATTCTTGTTTGGATTCTAGTCCAAACAAGATTAGCTTTTTCTGAATTTCTGCAGGAGCTGAGGAACATCTAAAACACAGGCTGTTTGTCTTTGAATTATCCAATTCTGTGATCGTAAATTCACCTATAATTATATGAAATGCAATGCTACTACCAGAACCGGTTCTAGAATAAACATCATTCTTGGTTTCCCCTTCATTATTATTGCCCACAGTATCGACACTGTCAGCACATATAACATCTGTCAAGCACCAAAACAGTGTGAGCTGTTTTCCTTGGAGCGACAGGAGAAGAGGTAACATCACCTTTGAAACTTGGAGCTTAAAATCTATGGCATTTTTCACAGGCATTTTTTGAGCATCTCACAACTATTTAATAAATACTGATTGCAGGCCTGCTGCCCTGAGAATACAATGGTGAACAAGCCCCAGTTCCCCATGAACATCCATAGTGACAGTATTCACCATAGGCAAAAGCTGGAGACAAGCCAAGTGTCCATCAGCAAATGAATCAACAGACAAAATGCGCTGCGTATAGCACACCCACACCCACACCCACACCCACACACACACACACCAGATTATTACTCAGCTATATAAAAGGATGATGTTCTGATACACATTACAACATGAATGAAGCTTGGAAACATATGCAAAATGAAAGAAGTCAATCACAAAAAGTCAGTATCTTAGTCTGTTTTGTGTTGCTATAACAGAATACCTGAGACTGGGTAATTTATAAAGAACAGAGGCGGCCAGGAGTGGTGGCTCACACCTGTAATCCCAGCACTTTGGGAGGCCAAGGTGGGCAGATCACGAGGTCAAGAGATTGAGACCATGGTGAAACCCCTTCTCTACTAAAAAATACAAAAATTAGCTGAGTGTGGTGGCGCGGGCCTGTGGTCCCAGCTACTTGGGAGGCTGAGGCAGGAGAATTGCTTGAACCCGGGAAGTGGAGGTTGCAGTGAGCCGAGATCACGCCACTGCACTCCAACCTGGTGCCTGGCAGCAGAGCAAGACTCTGTCTCAAAAAAAAAAAAAAAAAAAAAAAGAAAGAAAGAAAGAAAAGAGGCTTAGGCTGGACACATGTAATCCCAGCACTTTGGGTGGATCACTTGAGGCCCGGAGTTTGAGACCAACCTAGCCAACATGGCAAAACCCCATTGCTACTAACAAATACAAAAATTAGCTGGGCGTGGTTTTGTGCACCTGCAGTCCCAGCTACTCGGGAGGCTGAGGCAGGAGAATTACTTGAATCTAGGAAGCAGAGGTTGCAGTGAGTTGAGATTGCACCACTGCACTCCAGTCTGGGTGACAGAGCGAGACTCTCTCAAAAAAAAAAAAAAAAAAAAGAAAGAAAGAAAAAGAAAAAAAGAACGAAAGCAAGGAGGTTTTATTTAGCTCATGGTTCTGCAGGCTGGGAAGTTCCCAGCATGGTGCTGGCATCTGCTGAGGGCTTCCATGCTGCTATAAAATGGTGGAGAAGGTTAAAAGGAAGCAGACACATGCAAAAAGACAAAACGGGAGGAGGAATCTCACCCTATAACAACCCATTTTGCAGGACAAATTCATTCCCAGAGAATAAATCCAGTCTCTTGAGAGTGAGAACTAATTACGGCGAGAATGGCACCAAGCCATTCCTGAGGGATTCACCCCCATGACCCAAACACCTCCTACTCGGCCCTACTTCCCAACACTGTCACATTGTGGACAAATTTCAACAAGTTGAAATTCAACAAACCATATCCAAACCAGAGCAGTGACGTATTATAGATTCTCCTTATGTCCAAAATAGGTAAGTCTGTAGAGACAGAACACAGGGGCTGGTAGGAGGGCAGGAAAGATAATGACTGCTTAATAAATACAGGATTTGGGCTGGGCATGGTGGCTCACGTTTGTAATCCCAGCACTTTGGGAGGCCAATGCGGGCAGATTACCTGAGGTCGGGAGTTCAAGAACACCCTGACCAACATGGAGAAACCTCGGCTCTACTAAAAGTACAAACATTGGCTGGGCGAGGTGGTTCATGCCTGTAATCCCAGCTACTTGGGAGGTGAGGCAGGAGAATTGCTTGAACCCGGGAGGCGGAGATTGCGGTGATCTGATATTGTGCCATTGCACTCCAGCTTGGGCAACAAGAGCTAAACACCGTCTCAACATACACACACATGCACACACGATTTCTTTTTAAGATCATGAAAATGTTTTGGAGCTGGTTCGAAGTGGTGGTGGCACAGCAATGTGAGTGTACTAAGTGCCACTGAATTGTGTGATTTAAAATGGTAAATTTTCTGTTGTGTGAATTTCACCAAACTAAACATAATTTTTTTAAAGATCTAATTTGCCTTCCTCACAGTGCATTATTTTCAGTTTTATGTCTGGAGTTGTGTGGGCATCCTAAGAACCTATAATGTAATGGAGGAGACGGACAACAGTTTAGAAATGGAGGCAATCATTTCAATATCACTGAGGGCTTTAAAGCAGAAAAGTATATGAAAACTATTCATGGATAAAAGCTGGATTCAGAATCATAGAGAATTTCGGCACTGTGGTGTTCATGCTTCATGGCCTTAGTTTTTAAGTAACAGAGGGTCTTCTTTGTTTTTTGGCACTTTGCGTTTTTTAGCAGCCATCAGTCAAGTTGATGGAGGAAGAGAGAAATACAATGAGGTTTAAGGCACAGATTCCACCTGCCCTCAATCCCACCTGCTGTCTACTGACATTCTAATAGGGGAGAGACCTGCCCACAGTCAACTGGAAAATGAGGTAGAATAGTAAATGTTGTGGGAGGACGAGACATCAAGCTCTGTGCGAGCCCAGGAGGAGGAAGGGAAGTCATCTCCATCCAAGAGAGGGAAACACTGTCTACTCATGCAGGGCTGATCCTACATGCCAAGGGCCCTGTGCCCCAAAGGCTGTTCATAAAAGAAATTCATCTCATCAGTAAAGGAGGCCAGTTATGTGTGTGGCAAATTATTTTCTAGTTAAATCAGCAGCCTGCTGAAAATTTAGGACATGCTCAAAATGCCGGCTGATTCCAGTCTCCTTAGTTTTCTCTCCCCAATAGTTGCCCATCTGGCTTCCCATATTCTTTGGGGTAGTATGTTGAGGGTGGGAAGCATCGAGGACAAGGAAACCCTATTTCTGGGTTTTGCTCTCCGCCAGGACAGGTTCTCAGTGCTTCACTTACAGTATCTCTCACAGTCATCCTTTGAAATAGGGATTATGACCATCCCTCTTTTGCAGATGAGGCCCAGAAAAGTTCCGTGATTTGCTCAAATTCCACAGCCAAAAAGTAATGAAGACAGGATTGGAACCAAGGCCTGTCGGATGGCCCAGACTCTGCTCCGTGTACCTCACCCTACAGCCTACCAATTTGGCTAAGACTCAACACTATTGGGGATAAACTTTAATTAGGACAAGCTTTCCAGTTGATGACATGAAAGGAAAAATTAGTGTAAAGCTGAAAATGTCAAGGACCAGTAGTTTAAAACATCATGCACAGCACAGACACCATCCTCCCCTGGGTGACTGAGGCTGATGCCCTTGAGACCTCAGCTCTCCTTCCCCTGATAGGGTCCAACTTGACATTTGGGTCAGGTTGCAGTGGATCGGAAATTGGGGAAGGGAGGGAGAGCCAGTTCAGCCCTCAGATCATGTCTGACCTTTCAGTGTTTTTATTTTGTCTTTTATTATGTTTAGGTTTTTTCGTTTTGTTTCATTTCATTTTTTTTGAGATAGCGTTTCACTCCCATCGCCCAGGCTGGAGTGCAGTGGAGCAATCACGGCTCACTGAAGCCTTGACTTCCTGGGCTCAGGTGATTCTTCCACCTCAGCCTCCTGAGTAGCTGGGACTACAGGAGCATGCCACTATACATGGCTAATTTTTTGTATTTTTAGTAGAGACGGGGTTGCCCAGGTTGGTCTCGAACTCCTGGGCTCAAGCAATTAGCCTACCTTGGCTTCCAAAGTTTTGGAATTCAGGCATGAGCCATTTCACCTGGCCTTATGTTAAGAAAAACAATTTTTTTTTAACCATTTTTGAACTTGAATCTAGTGTTTACAATTCAGGAGATTTTACATAAAATACAAGTTTCTGCCTCCTTTTGGCAAGCCACACTGGACCTGTGCTCCTAAGCATTCCCCAGGAGTTGGGCAGCCGTACCCCAGTCGGGTGGGCTCCCTTCCCCCCAGGACCTGTCTAGCTCCCTGTGCATCTGTGACCTTGGCTGCTACCTGAAGTCATGTTCTCAGCCCAGAGTCGAGGTCTGCAGGGGAGGTGTCTGACGAAGAAGGAGCAAATTGTATGCAGAGCTGAGTTCACTCTGCTGTGATGAAAAGGCCAGAATTGACATTTTTAAAATTCAGTATCTTCTAATAATAAAACCCTGTATTTACTGAGAGCTGTGCTTCTCAGTGCACCAGGCTTTGTACAAACATCACTCTGGAATGCTCGCAACAGAGACTCAGGGAAGTGAGACGGTGACTTGGACTAGGATCTCCGTAGTTAAAAGAAACAGGCATAAAGGAAAAGTGGCCTGCTCCAGGCAGAATCTAGAGATGCCAAAGCACCATGATGTGAATTCAAAGAACAAATCTTTGCTGAGCACAGATACATGCCAGGCACTGCAGCAGACAACGAACAAGACAGTCTCTGCCCTGTGGTGCGTCTGCCTCCCAGGTCTGGTGCTCAGCTCTCTACTCCTTGAAGACAAAAGAGATGGGGGAGCAATGCCGCCTCAGTCCCTTCCCACAGGTCCACACTCCTCTCACGTTAACCCTCTTTATGTCAGGCTCTTGCATCTGTGATCCTTGGTGCAGCCTAGTCCGCCTGCAACTTGTCCAGCAGCTGGAGCCCTGCTTACCCTCTGGCATTAGTCCAGAGACCACCTGCTCTGTAAAGTAATGATTGTATTGTTTTTTGTTTGTTTGTTTTTGAGAAGGAGTTTTGCTCTTGTTGCCAAGGCTGGAGTTCAATGGCACAATCTTGGCTCACAGCAACCTCCACCTTCTGGGTTCAAGTGATTCTCCTGCCTCAGCCCCCCGAGTAGCTGGGAATACAGGCATGCACTACCACACCCAGCTAATTTTGTATTTTTAGTAGAGATGGGGGTTTCTCCATGTTGGTCAGGCTGGTTTCGAACTCCCGACCTCAGGTGATACTCCTCCCGGCCCCTCACTGCCTCAGCCTCTCAAAGTGCTGGGATTACAGGTGTAAGCCGCCACGCTCGGCCTGTTTTGTTTTATGTGTCTTTTTCTCTCTTCCTGCTGGACTGTTCCCTCCATGGGAGGAGGGAGCATATTTGATAGGGGGACATCTCTATCTTTCTGGCTGTGTGTCCAGGTGGAAGGGCTTTGACCAGAACATTCCTGCCCCTGCGCATAGCTCCCCCGCCACCGCCAACATTCATTCCTTCTTTGCAGAAGAGTAACTGGCTTATCTAGCTGATGAGCTGAAATGCCTGGTATGCTGGGCTCTGCCCTTTCTCTCTCTCTCCAGTCTGGCTGCCCATGGAGGAGCCAGATATGCCCTTAAGCCTCACAGCAAACTCCCTGGACACACTCAGCCCTTTTGGGGAGGGCACAGTGGTCTGGCTCTGCTGTAACGGATTGGACAAGCTTGTGAAGCAATAGGAGGTGGAACATTGAAACTACATCCTTCAATCCATCTTTACCAGTAATAAAGCTGGTACTTTAATCTCCCTCCTTCAGACTCCTGAATATCTCTCCATTGGCTTCAAACTCAGAGGATGAAGACAAGAGTGTGATTTCTTTCTCCCGTAGAGCCCTACCAGGGTCTCTTTATGGTAGGTCTCTCTCTATCCTCATGAATAGCATGGGACCTGGTACATAATATAGGTGCTCGAAATCTGTTGGATAATAAATTAGTCAAAGATTCTGGGATGGGAGACCCCTACTTTCCTTCCCCACTATAGGAAAAGTGCAAAGCATACCCACTGACATCCAACACTGGGTACGTGGGATTTCTAGGCAGGGGTAGGGCAAGGGCAGGGCAGAGACCCCTCCAAGTTTCATTGGCTGAGGCTGAAGTATGAGGGTGTTCTATCTTTTATAAGATTGCGTATGAAATGGAATTGTTCCAGCCCAGGGCAAAGACCGGTAAGGAACTTTCTGTTGCAAGAACAAAATCTACGAGAATTTGATGAAGCTTAATGCTTTTGAGGGAAAAGGAAATACCTGCTGAAGTTTTTCTTTAAAAAGCACTCATCTGTCTAATGCAAAAGCAGCAAATGTTGAACACAGGTTGTGACCAGACATCAGAAGTTAAGTCTCCTCACGTTTGGCTTCCTCCATCGACAGGGTCGGAACAAGCAAAGCCCTGGCCGTAAGGAGATGAGAAACTTCGTGGCCGATGTCGGCGGCCAGAAGTCAGCTGTAAATTTTAATTCTGCACAGGGAGAGGAGATTGAGGAGATTGAGCTTAAATTTTAATTGAGGCTGGGAGCGTTTGTATGAGCCCCAGGGAATGACACACACACAAAAAAGTTTGTTTGTTTAAAGCCCGAAAATAACAAGGGAACTTAATAAAGATCTGAAGACTCCCAGCCATAGTGCAGAGGAGCAGAATGTGGAATTTTCCCCAAGAAAGTAAACAGAAAAAGCCCAGCACAGTGGCTCACGCCTGCAATCCCAGCACTTTGGGAGGCCGAGGAGGGCTGATTGAGATCAAGAGATCGAGACCATCCTCACCAATATGGTAAAACCCCATCTCTACTAAAAACACAAAAATTAGCAGGGCATGGTGGCACGCTCCTGTAGTCCCAGCTTCTGGGGAGGCTGAGGCAGGAGAATCGCTTGAACCGGGAGGTGGAGGTTGCAGTGAGCCGAAATCAAGCCATCGCACTCCAGCCTGGCAACAGAGCAAGACTCCGTCTCAAAAAAAAATAATAATAAAGAAAGAAAAAAAAGTTAACAGAAAATAACATGAAATTAAAAATGAATTAACAAAATAAGTAGCCCATAATCATCACATATTTCTGTTGTCTTGGTGCTAGAGCAGCATTGACTCCTAGGTCTAAATCTTCTGTGGGGCAGGGGCTGCAAGGTTAAGGAGCAGGAGGTGGCGGGGCTGCTGGGTGGAAAAATCCCGGCAGACAGGGACCCACTGGCGAAAGTCAGGTCTCTTCCAGATGCGTTCCCACGGCTTTCTGCTCTTTTGGTTGTTGTAACTCCGTGTGCTGAGAGGTGAGGTAGCTGCCGATTCATGCCCAGTTCCAAATGTTGGCTTGGCCACTCACAGAGCTGTGATCTTGGGCAAGCCCCTCAGTTTCCCCATTTGTAAAATGAGGATAATTGCATCTGTTATCTCAGAATTGTTATGCAAATTATGTAACCAAAATTAATACTATGTGCCACAATCTAAGAACATTTTGTCACCTTGTGGATCCAGAAATTCCATCTTGTTAAGAAAACATTCCCTCTTGTCAAGGACTTGTAGGTCTCTTTGGAAGGGAAAATGCAGGAAGCCCTAATAACCAACAGTAAAGATTGCTTCCTCTCTGTCTCTCTCTGTCTACCTCATATAAATTTTTCGTTTTTATTTTCCAGCTGTCTTAGTCCATTCAGGAAGCAAGGCCTTTCAGTGATGGGCCGCAGCATAGCCCTAAAGTGAAGTACCATAACGTGATAGTAATGCTTTCATTAATTGAGTTGTTCATCTGTTTCAGGCATGAGTTAACCACCTCAACAATGAGAAGGACACTGTTGTTATTCTCCTTTTGCACACAAGGAAACTGAGGCCCAGAGAGGTTCTGTAACTCACTTCAGGTCCCATAGCTAGTAAGTTGTGTCCTGCCCAGCCCTGCTAGGCATATGCCCTGCTTTCCTCTCCCTGTGCCCTCCTCCCCCTCTCCCTCCACCGCATTCCTAGCTGGGACTGGGAGGAAAGCAGAAAAGATACGAAGAAGCCCTTGGAAAGACCCAGGAACTCTGGGGTGGCCTCCCTGGGTCTCATCCTCCCACCAGGACTGTGATCTTTGGCAAGAGATCTAACTGCTTTCTGCTTCCTGGTCCCCTCTGCAAAACAGAGATAGGGGCCTTGTAGGACTGTCATGAGAATTAAATGAGGTAATTACAGAATGTGCTTGCCAGGGTGCGTGGCATGTGTTCAGCATTCAATAGATGTTGGCTCTTATGATCGTGATTGGCTTTGTCCTCTCAACCAGAGCATGCCTAGAGGCAGAGAGAAAGGAGCAACAGGAGAAGGGAGGAGGGGAAGAGGAAAGGGGAGGGAGAGGGAGGAGGCGGAGGACACGAGGCTACCCTTGATCATTAGCACCCTGTAATCAGATCTTAGACGCTTCTCTCAGAGACACATGGGGTGATTGCTTGAATCTGCTAAAAGAAATAACCAGTGCTCGTGGTCACCAGATTAGACAGCTAATCACGGCTCTCCATCTGTGATTATAAAGGAGCGAGAGCTGCTCAGAATCGAGAGCTTGTTAGGTAAGAATTGAATGAGCATCAGTCAATTCTAGAGGCAAAACTTGCAATGAACATCAGAAACTCAGAACAATAGCACATCAGAAATCGTATCTATTATCTCAGCATTGTTATGCAAATGATGTAACCTAAACTAATGCTATGTGCCACAACCTAGGCGTGAATCAAGCAATGTCTTATGAGGTTTTATTCTTTTTAAGTATCCAAGGCCAAACCTCAAATGTCTTAAAAATGAGGACCCAGCATAGAAAATGCATCTAAAATACAGCAGGTTATCACTCAGTTCAAAAGACTGGCCTCTGGCTGCAGCTATTAATTAAAGTGTTTAAAATATTATTTTCCTCTCTCTTTCTCTCCCTTGTGTATGTTTTTCATTTTTATTTCGCAACCGTCCTAGCCCGTTCAGGCTGCTGTAATAAAATACCTTAGACTGGGTAATTTATAAGCAATGAAATTTACTTCTCGTAGTCCCAGAGGCTGGGACGTTCGAGATCAAGGCGCCCGTGGATTCATATCTGGTAAGGGCCTATTCCTCACAGAGGGCACCTTTGATGTGTCCCCAGATGGCAGAAGGGGCAAACAGACTTCCTCAGGCCTCTTTTATAACGTCACTAAGCCCATCCACAAGGGCTGCACTCTCATGACCTAGTCTACCTCCCAAAGGCCCCATGTCTTACTATCAACACACTGAGGATTCGATTTCAACATATGAATTTGGGGGCCACACCAACAGCAGACCATAGCACCAGTAAACCCGGGCTTACCTGTGGTTATTTCATTTCTCCCCAGGTCTCATCTGCAGTGTGTCAGAGCTTTGACATCTGGGAATGAGCTGCCATATCTTCTGATCACCAGGTTTCTCTTGCTGCTCTGACTAGGAAGCAGAGTGCCTTTCTTCCTCACCCTTCCCTAGGTCACGGCAGAGGGGGGCATTGATACCACTGGACACGTCTGCTGTGGTGCCTGCCTGACCAAGCTCCCGTGGCTCACACAAATGGTGCACACCTGCCCCTGCTTCCTGGTCTCTGCTGACTGATTCAAAGGCAGGCACCTGCCCCTGCTTCCTGATCTCTGCTGACTGATTCAAAAAGGCAGGCACCTGCCTCAAGGGTTGTAATTATTTGGCTTACAGAGATAGCCAGGACCCATCACAGTTTTTTGTTGTTGTTGTTCAGAAATTCAAACCAAGAAAGATACAGTGCATTTGCCCACGAGTTGCAGGAGTTATAGCAAAGGTCATGCAGCACAGTCAGGGATAAGGAGAACTTACCTGGGTGAAGAGCCCTGCTGGGGTCTCCAAAGAAAAAAAAAAGCAGATGTGAAGTGTGTGGCTGTGTCCAGCCACGGTGTAACACCAGAAAAAAGTGTCCACACTGTGGCAGAGTCCTGTGGACCTAGAAAGAAACTGAGTCATGGCTTAAGCAATTCAATGAATGAACTCATGTGAGCCAAATTTGAGTGACCACAGCCCAGGAAACATTTCAAAGTTACTTTGGGAAGTTGCTCCTGAGAACAACAAAAAAAATTGAAGCTTTTAAAGAAAAAAAGCGGCCAAACCAGAAGATGGGGCAAGTACAAGAGTTGTTTTTCAAAGATTACAATTGATGCGATTTTATCTAAAGTGGCTTGGAGTCAAGGGATTGATTGTAACAATCTAAAAGGGTGCCTGTGGTCAGGAACCACCCAGCGCTAACAGCAGGTGTTTTGGCAGTTGCTCTACTAGGGGCTGTGATCCTGAGGGTCCAGAGCTCTCTACTTCACATGTGCCTGAAGCTCAAGCTAAAATGTCCTCCTGGCTTTATTTTAGGTCCTTGACTAAACTTCCGCCATCTTCCGCCCTCTGCCTCTGTCAGTTTCCAGATCTGGGTGAGCCGCCCCGGAGCTTGGCCTGATTACAGCACTATGGGGGTCCTTGGGGCCAAGTAGGATTCTCTTTCTTGCAGCTGTGTGAACCCAGTCCTGATACTGGGTACAGAGAAAAATGATGGCATTATTCCTGTGGCTAGAATACTCCTCCAGAGACAGGGAGGATTTTGTTCTGATGCCACTCCATAGTCCTCTTGTCTGCCCGAATCGCTTCTACAAGACATCATTGAGTGCAGATTCCTGACCTTGGAGCAGATCAGCCTGGCGTGGCTCTGGGCGTGGAGCAGCCTGCTCAGTGGGACCATGAGGCCATGGGGCAGACTCATGTGATCGCCCATCTGCTCTCAGGTGGGTGTGCGAGTAGCTGCGACAGTGGAAAAAGCCTCTAAAACAAGCGCTTTAGCCCCATTTATAGATGTTCATAGATGTTATAAATGTTTCTTATTTCTGAACTTGCTTATTGGGGCCAGCATACACATAGCCATCCAACAGGTACTTTCTGAGTCCTCTGATGTTCGAGTCCCTGGGCTAGGTGGTAAGTGTGATTCAAAGATAAAATATTCAGGCAACTGTTGCTCCGGACTTACAATTTTGAAAACAAAGGGCATGTACTGTAGACATCAAGACAAAAACGTGTTGTCGTAAGAAGTACAAATAAAATGCAGTCGGCATTCACAGCGGGACCCAACTACTTCCTTCTGAAAGGATTAAGGGAAATATGGGGGCCAAGCTGACATTCTGTCTGGTCTCAACCCTGGGGTAGGATTTGAAGGCTGGTGCAGGAGGCATAAACGGGAAGTGCTTCATGTTTAGCTGGAGAATAAAAAGCAAGAGAAAGGAAGAACTTAATCAAGTGGTAGGGGCAGATTGAGGGAAAATCCTAGGTAATGAAAAATATCACAATGTGGAATTTGGGCTTTATTCTGAAGACAAATTTTGTCATGGAAGGTTTTGAACAGAACAATGGAGGGCGGAGCCAGCCCTTAGAAAAATCACCAAAAATTGTAGGAAGAGGGAGGCTCCAGATGAGCATGAGGAATTTTCCAAGACTCACTGAGTTGAGCGGAGAGTTGGCGTACTTCCCCACCCTCGGGCGCCTCCATCTTTCTTCCCTGTGCTGGGGTCTAAGCCACCTGATCATGTGCGCTTTCCCTCCATGACAAATGCCTTTTCTCTTCCTGATGGACCCCCGTCTGGCCTCCCTCCACTGTAAAGCATTGCCAAATGGATTTAAGTCAAATTCTGTGTAATAAAAACATAAAGTAAGGCAAAATAAATGGGAATGTTTTAAGTAACATGCTCTGGCATCTCATAAAAGCCTCTTAAATTGATTACAAAGAGAGCATGGTGTAGACTACAGAAAAAGGAAGGTTTTATGGGAACCCTGGCAGAGCCCCAAAGTGGAGCTGCACTGTGGTTGCTGCAATCATAATTCTTCCTCGGATCAGGTTTTGTGCTTAAAATGCAGGGCTCTGCACAATGAGTTTTCCTTCCGTAACCGGGCATATATTTAAAAACAAAACCCCACGATGGTTAGCAATTCCAGACAGCTCTGACCAGGCTCCTGTCGGGCATCTAGGCTGCTGAAATCTTCAGGTCTGTTTTCTAATGATTGGGAAAAACCAGGAGTGTGAAAGCTTTATCCCAGTGGTTGGGAAAGATCTGTATTTGCATCAGTCTGGGGGCGCTGATTTTGCATGGCGCTTAGCCTTAAGCCTGGTATTCAGTACAGGGCAAAATGCTGGCACTATGCCTGCCGCTGGAAGGCTCCCCCAGATATGGAGAAGATCCACTTTGGAATCTTCTCTCATCTGCCCGATCCTATTCTACAAGATGCTAGTCCTGTGCAGACCCTTGACATCAGAGCAAATCAGCTTGGCCATGGCTCTGGGCTTGGGGCAGGACTGACAAATGGAACCATGAGGAGGATCCCTGTGTTCTGCAGTGACATGAGGACCACCTGACGGCCACAAGATCTCTCTGGGAATGGGGGTACCTGGCTAGGCTTCCACTTAACAGAAGTGGAATATCTTTTAAAGTGGGTGTCAGACTACCAGAGAAGGTGATGTACTACAAGTTAAACCGAAGAGGCCAACTGAGGTGTTTTCTATGGAGTGTTCAGATTGGTGCTTACGTAGTAACTAGAAGACCAGGAACAACTCCCACGGCTGGACTATGCCCACACGCTCAGCAGACACCAGTACACTCTTCTAAGTGTATCTATATTCTGGTCCCTACCTCTTGGGAGATAGATCTTGTCCTTATAGCTAAACCAGGGGATATCTTTTCACAAAACTCCTATTAATTTGCAGTATTTTTCCTCAAGAGGGTAAGATTCTTCCAGTAAATCTAGAACTCTTCTGCTTTCTCTCTCATTTGCTCTTGCTCTCTCTTGCTTCCTTCTTCATTCCTTCCTTCCTTTCTTCCTTCCTTTTTCCTTCCCCCTCCCCTCCTGTCCCCTCCCTTCCCTTCCCTTCCCTCTCTCTTCTTTCCACATCACCCCTGGGAGTCTACTAAGTGCCACTCTGCTAAGGGCAAGGGAGGACAAAAATGAGCAAGGTCCAGTCCTGGCATGCCCAGAGCTGCCAGTTCATGTGATGATTCTCAACCAGATGTGCACCTGGTCAGTCACCTGCAACATATAAGGAAAAAAAAAAAGATTCCTGAGCTCCACCCTAGTTCTACTACATTGAAATATTTAAGATTGCAGCCTAAGAACATGTATTTCGAAAAAGTCTTCCCGTGTGTCTTTGTTATGTAACCAAGGAAAGAATTACAAGCCTGAGCCAGGCGTGGTGGCTCACACCTGTAACCCCAGCGCTTTGGGAGGCCGAGGTGGGCGGATCACGAGGTAGAGAGATTGAGACCATCCTGGCCAACATGGTGAAACCCTGTCTCTACTAAAAATACAAAAATTAGCCAGGCGTGGTGGCATGTGCCTGTAGTCCCAGCTACTTGGGAGGAGGCAGGCGGAAGAATCGTTTAAACCTGGGAGGCAGAGGTTGCAGTGAGCCGAGATCTCACCACTGCACTCCAGCCTGGTGACAGAGTGAGCATCTGTCTGAAAAAAAAAAAAAAAAAAAAAGGAAAAGAAACAACTACTAGCCTGTTGGAGAAAAATAGTTACAACATTATATGATAAGTGCTGGAATGGAGGTATAAAAACAGAGATGTGTCAGCAAAGAGAGGTCTATTGATTCAGTTAGGAGATGGATGTGGTCAGGGAAAACTTCAGAGGTAATGCTTGAACTGGGTCTTGCAGGATGAATAGGAGTTTGCTAAGGCATTATAAGGGCAGCGAAGGGAGAGTTCTTTAGATGCACACACATGAAGGGAAAACTGATTCATTGCAGGGGCACCAGGCAGCGCTCTGTGGCTGCAATGGAATAAGCAAATGGGGAAAGCTTTGGGGCATGTCCAGATGGGTGACTTGGGGCCAACTGATGCTAGTTTCTGAGGTCTTGCCAACTCATTCGTATTTTCCCCTTATAAACCATAGGACAACTCTGAAGAATTTTAAAGAGGGCATAATCAAATCACATTTACATTTGGAAAAGATAAACTAGGGGCCGTGAGATGAGGCTGAAGTAGACGAGATCCACTAGGAGATTGTTAACATGAATCCAAAAGACAGATCCAGCATCTCATATGACCCAAAACTCTAAGGACAAGATGGATTCATCAGAACCTTTACAAATGTGTCCAGGTTCTTCAGTTTTCACTTATTCTCATGAAAATTTAATTAACAGTCCATTTTCCATCTCCCTATTACACCATCAACCACACATATTTGGTGGGAGAAAAGGGTCTACAAGCCTCAACCAATACACGCACTGGTCTTCCAGTCCTGGGTCCTCAAGATTGCAGCCAAGATAATACCGCTGTCCCTGAGTCAGTCAGCCACTTTACTTCCTGCTCACTATTCACCAAGTGTTTGTTGAGCAACTATGGCAGGTAATAGCCATACAAATAATCAATGCCTTCATTTGGTGCAAAAGATGTTTTCAAGAAGGTACAAGCTTTCTTTTCATGGTTAAATCAAGAAGAGCTTGTTACATTTATTGTCTTATGAACACATCCCCTATCTTATGTTCTTTACCCAAAACATACCGAATTGATCAAGAAAATCCCAGTGAATGAAAAACTCAGAAGAATTCCCATCGAGCACACAATATTCACAAGAACAGTTATTAAACAGCTCAAAGACAACTTTTAAATCAAATGCTTATCTAGATCCAAGAAATTTGCTTGAGTGTGCTTCAAAAAGCTGTATGACCTAAAATTAAAGCAAGTATAAAAAGAACAAATTCAAAACTTCAAATGAATGAGGTTAAAACCATCTCTAAGAAGAAAATTTTAAATGGAAGAGCAGATGTGTTTAAGGGCCAACTGCTGAATAAAACTGACAACCCAAGGATTACACATTGTGATTGAATGTTACAAACGAATGCTTCAGAGAACGGCAATAGATACAGTGATGTTTGTAATATATGCCAGGTTTGTTAACTGAGGTCTGCAATTTGGTACCCAGGTTGCTTATAAAATGGCTTCTTTTATGGTGAAGAACATGAAAAAGCAGCAAAAATGGACTGAAAATTGCCTGCAGACTTAAATTAGGCTCATCAGCCTAAATTGTGATTTTTATATGCCTAAACAATGATGAGATCATCAGAGGTCAAAGCAAGCTGCAAAGCCCTAGAGAAGCTATTAACAATTTAGCGTATTCAGATCATGTGGAAATTTTAATTCCGTTTACCAAAGATACGTGCAGAAATGGTTTTCATGATGATTAAGACCTGTAACTGTAAAAATGTGAAATTTATAGCATCATAAAATGGTTTGTGTAAAATGCAAATATCCCAGCTGGGTGGGTTGGCCATGGAGGTCGCAGTTGGGTTCCTGCCCAAGCTCATTACCATTCCAAGTTCAGCATGGGGATTGTTTGTTTTTTATTTTTTAAAAGGGCATGTTATTCTTAAGTAGCTTCTTTGATTATCTTCTGAGCATTGTGATGGCCTCTTCAAATAGTGAACAGCTGTGCAAAGCAAACACATAAGCAAAAAGTATGTTAATTTGGGGGTAAATTAGCGCATTTTCATATATTCTTGTGATTACAACATAGTATATTCAAGTTTTAGTAAGTTAATATTACATTATCTGGTATGCAAAGAGGAGTGAGAACCACTAAGGTCACATGTTTATGGACATAAAAGGTTGAAAGGGGCACAGAAAATGCTTAATAAGGGATAGTGGAAATAGAGAAAATGAAAGACAGAGTTAAGGTTGGCATTCAAAAGAAAAAAGAAGGGAAAATAGATGACTTGTAGGTATTGGCTCAAAAGTGTGGCGAGAGACAGCACAGAAACTGGGCCTCCCGAGCAAACATGACTATTACTGTTTAGGACTTTCTCCTTGGTTCAGCGAAAACGAGGTCTTTGTCACACAACCATGAGAGATTAGGCTTGCAGACACTTTGAAGAATGAGAAAAATGGAATTTGTTGGACAAAAAGGGAAAAAAGGGAAATAGGAACTCTCGGCAAAGCGAAAGTCCTGCTAGCTAGCTGGCTTCCCACCTCACAGATAGAATCCCAGGTACCACACTGGAACTGGAAAGGCCAGGCTCCTCCCCTACCCCTGGGGAACCTCGTGAATTTCAAGAGGCTCCACACCCAGGTGGGTTGGAGGTTCTCCGGTAACCCCTTTATACTTGGCTGTCTCATTATCCCATAGCTTCCACTGGCCCCATCCTTTAGTCAATCAACAGTTAATACATATTTATAGGTACTTACCAAAAGCTCGATGTCCAGGAGCAAGGAGCGAAAAAATAGATAATTTCCTGGGGATAACTGCCTCATCACAGACCCCTCTCTGGGAATAATCCCTCTCTCAGCTCCTACAGAAGGGGCAGGACTTGGCAGCCTTCCAGTCATGGCTGAGTGGACAGGGTCCAATTTAATGGTTGCAGGATAATCAATCAGTTTCTCTCTGGAAAATTAGAACTGAAGACACTGAAACTGTGTTGGAAGTGGATGCTGTACCCATCTTATCACAGAGTTGGGGTCATTTGGGAAGGCATTGAGGTATTTCAGGTTGCCACAATGAACAAGTAAGGAGATGTCACTGGCATTCATTGGGGGATGCAAAATATGCACCAATGCACCTGACAATCAGCTTAACACAGAATTGTCCCACCCGGGCTGCCTAGGGCATCCATTGGAAAAACACAAAGTCAAGGAAAGATGTTTTTGTGTGTGGCGGGGGGAGGACAGGCATGGAGAGAAAGTGGGCTGAGAAAGGAGACAGAGGAACACAAAGATGAGGGAGACCCCATGGCTCTGAAGGCTGGTGAGACGGCTCTGTTCCAAGCACCCTTCCTGTTGTCTGCAGGTCTGCTGTTCCTCCTGCTCTTCGTTCTGTGGTGGTGTGAGATGTTACTATAACCTTCTAATAAGGCATTTATTAAAAACTTGACCTAATTTGAGTTGAATTAGTTCTTTGCAACTAAATGAGTCTAGACTTAGAAAAAAATATATGCCACGATCCCTTCCCCAACAAGCTTAGAACTCAGTGGAGAGACAGGACAGCATAGGTGAACATCACATAGCCTTACATAACACCTTCAGTAACGAGGCTGGTGTCCCAGTGACAGGATGGTTGTCAGTCTGTGCTTTACTAAAGGTAGCATAATAAGCTATCTCTCCCACAATGTATGGTTAAATACTCATGAAAATATATCAAATGTTTCCCCACTCCTGCAAAAAAAAAAAAAAAAAAAAGATAAATAGAATAATACGTATATATACTTGGGATGCGTAACAGAACGCAGGAAAGGTAGGTTTTGGGGCGAGAGCTGTTTGTTTTGTTGTTTTGGTTTGGTTTTCATTTTGAGAAAGAGGTCTAGGCCCTGTTAGTGCAAGAAACAGAGGGGAGAAGACCCAGCCAAACCGAAACTCTGAAGCGCTGCAGGGTCCTGCCTCCCACCACCCCTAACCCCCAACCCCCAAGTTCTTTCACTTGCTGTTTCCTTGGCTTAGCACTGGGATAGACAATACTGTCTGCATAAAAGCCAATTCTGGAAAAATAAGTATGTTTGCCTTTCTCCCTTTCCAACAAAAGTAGCAATACTGTATACCATAAAAACAAAAATGCAAATGTACAACCTAAATGATCTCACTTTTTTTGTCATAAGGGTATCTCAGGGGGACAAGTGGCACACACATATTCAAATCTGTGTATTTTGCTACACACATATTCAAATCTGAGTTTATATCAGAAGAACTAACATGGAAGCAACTTTCAGATCCATCCTCCTGGAACTGGATTGTAGACTGAAACAGAACTTAGTAGGTCCTGTAAGTTAACAGTATAGTTGCTTGAAATGGTCCCAATTTGTACCTGCTACAGAACTATTAATAATTCCTCACCACCACCCACCCAAGAAATATCAAAGGTGTCCCAATCCAGATGATATGGTCACACTAGCCATGAGGCCGGCAAGACTCAGACCAAGGAGACAAGCTGAAGACCCAGGGAAGGAAGGGTATTTGGGCTCTGGAAGCAGCCAGGCATATCTTCATTTGAGATTTTTGTTTTATGGTTTGGTTTTTTGTTTTTTTTTTTTCTTTTTTTTGAGATGGAGACTTACTCTGTTGCTCAGGCTGGAGTGCAGCGATGTGATTTCAGCTCACTGCAACCTCTGCCTCCTGGGTCCAAGTGATTCTCCTGCCTCAGCTTCCCGAGTAGCTGGGATTACAGGTGCATGCCACCACGCCCGGCTAAGTTTTGTATCTTTAGTAGACACAGTGTTTCACTACGTTGGGCAGGCTGGTCTTGAACTCCTGACCTCAAGTGATCTGCCCACCTCAGCTTCCCAAAGTGCTGGGATTACAGGTGTGAGCCTTCGAGCCCAGCTTCATCTGATTATTAAGAAAGATTTGTTCTGCACTTAGAAAGCCTCTGACTGTGCTGGGGGCTACAGAAACATCAGAAGAATCCGGGCCTTGGAGAGCTCCAATCCATACACTGATATATCTGCTTAGGATGTATCAGTGAGCAAAATGGACAAAGACCCCTATGGGCTTAAATTCTAGGAGGAGGAGACGAAGTGAGCCACATATACAATAAATATGTGGTACGTAATATGTTAGAAGGTGATAAATATCATGAAAAAAGAAAAAACAATGCAGAGAAAGGAGATTATAAGGGTGGTGAGGTGGGGCGATTCAAGTCACAGGAGTAAATACACTAGTCAGGTGGGTAAGCCTTTTTAAGAAGATTTTATGTCATTCAGCAATTAGCTCATTTGACGGTCCCATATTGCCAACAGGATGATCATGATTTCCATGGTGTTTCTGAAATTTTAATGGCCATACAAATCTGGGGATGTGGCTAAACTGGAGACTCTGATTTAGTAGGTCTCGCGGGGGGGTGGTGGTCAGAGATCCTGCATTTCTGTTTTTTTTTTATATACTTTAAGTTCTGGGGTGCATGTGCCAATCTTGTAGGATGGTTACATAGGTACACACATGCCATGGTGGTTTGCTGCCTCCATCTCCCCATCACCTACATTAAGTATTTCTCCTAATGTTATCCCTCCCCAATCTCCCCA
This sequence comes from Sapajus apella, assembly GCF_009761245.1. Classification (NCBI taxonomy): domain Eukaryota; kingdom Metazoa; phylum Chordata; class Mammalia; order Primates; family Cebidae; genus Sapajus; species Sapajus apella. The sequence continues at coordinate 20,111,202 of NW_022436972.1, read as the reverse complement.
CCCCCTGCTATCACTCTCCTAGTCCCCCACCCCCTAACAGACCCCAGTGTGTGATGCTCCTCTCCCTGTGTCCATGTGTTCTCATTGTTCAACACCCACTTATGAGTGAGAACATGTGGTGTTTGGTTTTCTGTTCTTGTGTCAGTTTGCTGAGAATGATGGTTTCCAGATTCATCCATGTCCTTGCAAAGGACATGAACTCATCCTTTTTTAAGGCTGCTTAGTATTCCATGATATATATGCACCACATTTTCTTTATCCAGTCTATCCTTGATGGGCATTTGGGTTGATTCCAAGTCTTTGCTATTGTAAACAGTGCCGCAACGAACATACGTGTGCATGTGTCTTTATAATAGAGCAACCCCATCAAAAAGTCGGCAAAGGCTATAAACAGGAACTTTTCAAAAGAAGACAATTAATGCAGCCAACAAACATGAAAAAATGTTTGTCATCACTGATCATTAGAGAAACGAAAATCAAAACCACTTTGAGATACCACCTCACACCAGTTAGAATGGCGATCGTTAAAAAATCTGGAGACAACAGATGCTGGCGACGATGTGGACAAATAGGAATGCTTTGCACTGTTGGTGGGAGTGTAAATTAGTTCAACCATTGTGGAAGACAGTGTGGCGATTCCTCAAGGATCTAGAAATAGAAATTCCATTTGACCCAGCAATCCCATTACTGTGTATATACCCAAAGGAGATCCTGCATTTCTAACAAGCTCCCAGGAGATGCCAATGCTGCCGGCCGTGAGACCACACGTGGGGCCATGAGGAGCTACAGGGCAGGACCATGCCTTCCATTTCTGTGGGGTTTTTCTCAGCACCCCATCCCCTGCACGGCTGGAACAGGTGCTCCATAAATATGTATTGACTAAACGCACGGAGAAGAGTGACGTAGCATCATGTCAAGCAGTATTAATGAATAGCTAAACTATAATGGTTGACTCCGTTAATGGATTTCTTTTCAGAGGCAGGGCCTCATCATAATTACGTTCGTTTGGACTTCACTATAACAACATTTAAACCATACAGAATTAATTTAGTTTTAAATGGGGATGTCATTAGTGCTCCTGAAAGATTTCTTGTCCTGGAATTTTAAATGAATTCATCATGAATTTAAATGTGTTCTCTCTACAGCCTCAGGGCTGGCCCTGTGCTTAGAAAATGACCCATCTAGTATAATTTGATGAGTGCTGGAATAGGCCATCTGCTCAAAAATACTTCCTCCCCTCACTCCAGAAAATTCAACATCCTAGTTTCACTTAATAAATCACGAATAATTTGATTGATAATCAGGTCAGGAAATATTTACACAATACTTACAACTTCCCAAGGACCTTGGGTTGTAGAAAGATAAGACAGTTCCTGCCTGCGAGGATCTCTCAGCCTGATGTGAAGACAAGAAATAGCTATTTAAAGATGTGTGCACAATTTAAAGCTATTTGTTAGAAACTCTAAACTTTTATGGAAAGGAATAACTTTCTAGTTCCCTAAACGTGGCAATCAATCACCAGGAAGTTTCTTGAAGAAGGAGATAGAGGGATGATATAGTCTGTCCGTATGGGGACTTTGGAGTTAGCCATGGGTGCTAATTATGTGCAAATTGGGTACATTCTAGTGAACTGCTTCCCTCTCTAAGCCTGTGTCCTCATCTGCAAAAGAGTAATAATAACCTTTGCCTCCCTGTGTTATCTGAGACTTATTGAAATAGCATATTCACAGCATTTAGGATACTAACACTTTGTACAATGCCTGAGTAGATATGAGATAAATGTTGGTTCCTTCCCCCTCATCATTTCCTTGAATGGAATAAGCTGTGTGCTTCACTCCTTCCTTCAACAAAACTCACCAAGCATTCACTGAGTCCCAGATATCAGGTCAGATGTTAGGGTTAAGATGGCAGATAGAAGCGTGGCCCCGGCCGGGCACGGTGGCTCATGCCTATAATCTCAGCACTTTGGGAGGCCGAGGCAGGAGGATCATGAGGTCAGGAGATCAAGACTATCAATGAAACCCTGTCTCTACTAAAAATACATTTTTTTTGGTAAAAATACAAAAACTTAGCTGGTTCATACCTGTTGGGAGTCTGAGGCAGGAGAATCACTTGAGCCTGGGAGGCGGAGGTTGCAGTGGGCCGAGATTGCGCCACTGCACTCCAGCTTAGCAAGAAAGTGAGACTCTGTCTCAAAAAATGAAGAAGTGTGGCCAGTCTTCACACCATCCTATGGGGCACCCAGAGAAGTAAAGGCACATGGCACAGCCTGCTCAGTGCCAGGACAAACACCAGGGCAGAATTCTCCGGACAGGCTGGAACTGAGTGGAAGAATGAGAGGCCTCCCTAGGAGGGATGCTGGAGCTGAGTCTGGAGGATGACCAGGAATTGGCCCAGAGAAGGTATTGGGGGGATTCTAAGAAAAGGGAACAGCACAGCCAAAGACCCCCAAGCCAGGGAAAGCAAGCACAGTGGAGGATGCGGACAGCAGGGGCGGCTGGAGGTGGAGGTTAAAGGGCAGGGATTTTGATCATCCCTTGGAGACATTAGGATTTGAAGCTAACAATGGAAGTGAGAATAGGAAGAAAAAGATGGGCACAGGAGACACCCAAAGAAGAGTAGACAGGATCCTGGAGGAAGGTGTCCACGATGGCTCTGTTTTGCAGCCCTGCACCTGCAGGTGAGAGCCTTTAACAGAAGAAGACCTGGGAGGGCCAGCGGCAATGGCCCCAGCTTCAGACCCTCTTCCCTACCAGACCAGCCTCTCTTAGTCAGTTGCTAAGCTGACTTCTTGAGGACCACTTGAGGCCAGGGTCATTCTCATGAATGACTGCCCTTCTTTTGAGTCTTCAGTTTCACCCTCTCTATTAGCATTCTCCTCTGCTTAAAAGGATGGTCTATAGCATCCTGTCTTCAAAAATAAACCCAAACTGAACCGGGCACAGTGGTGCACACATGTAATCCCAGCACTTTTGGAGACCAAGGCTAGGGAGGACTTAACATCAAGAGTTTAAGACCAGGCTGGGCAACATAGCAAGACCCCATCTCTAAAAATAAAATAAAATGACACTAAGCCAAGCTTTCCCAAACCGGCTCCCCCTTAAGTTACTGCTTTCTTTATTCTTGCCACTTCACTGCAGGACTTTTTACAAGACAATCTTCATTCCTTGCTTCTACCTTCACAACAGGCTCATTTCATTTTAAAAGCAACTCCTTCTGTCTCCCTGTTTTACTACAGAAATTTAGAAAATACACAGAAAAATCCCTCATAGGTCTCAGTACAGACATAACCACTGACTACTAATGTACAGATTCCCTCTTTAGTCCATTTCTCTGTGGAGCTACAGAAGTAGATGGTAGGTGGATAGATTGACAGATTTGTTGCCGATTTTTTATTTTACAGATTTTGGCTCATATTTAATATAGTGTCTTACACCCTAAAGTTTGATTTAACACAATATTGTACTCCTAGGTAATTAAATATTTATAATAATGGTAATGGTTAACTGACATTTCATCTCTGATATTCAAGTTGGATACTTGGGCAGTTTTCATTTCCCACAATTATAAATAGTGCTGGGGTAACTAACCTTATGCCTCCATCTTTGTCTATACGCTATGCCTAGAAATAAAATTTTGAGCCAAAGGATATGAGTTTTTTTGTTTATTCGTTTGCTTTCAGACAGGGTCTTGCTCTGTCACCCAGGCTGGAGTGCAGTGGTCTGATCTCAGCTCACTGTTGCCTTGACCTCCTGGGCTCAAGCAGTCCTCCCACCTCAGCCTCCTAAGTAGCTAGGTTTATAGGAGTGTGCCACTACACCCATGCCTGGCTAATTTTGTTCTTTTTTTTTTTTTTTTTGAGAGGGAGTTTCGCTCGTTGCCCAGGCTGGAGTGCAATGGTGCGATCACAATCTCGACTCACCGCAACCTCTGCCTCCTGGGTTCAGGCAATTCTCCTGCCTCAGCCTCCCGAGTAGCTGGGATTACAGGCACCTGCCACCACGCCGGGCTAATTTTGTATTTTTAGTAGAGACAGGGTTTCTCCATGTTAGGCTGGTCTCGAACTTCCGACCTCAGATGATCCACCCACCTCAGCCTCCCAAAGTGCTGGGATTACAGGCATGAGCCACCACACCGGACTTTTTTTTTTTTTTTTTTTTTTTTTGTATAGACAAGGTCTCAGTATGTTGCCCAGGCTGGTCTCAAAGTCCTGGACTTGGTGTCCCACAGTGCTGGGATTACAGACAAGAACCAACATGTTCAGCTGTGGACATGAGTATTTTTGAAGGTCTCAATACATGGGCACATCAATGTATACTCTGTGAGCTGTTGGAAGGGACATCTTAACTAGCACAGGTGATTACCCTTCATTCACTTAACTCTTCCATCTAGTTTTTTCCTTTGTGACAGTGACAAAATTGCTACCTTTCCAGGTTCTCTGGCGATTTTCTAATTCTTGACTCCCAAAACTTCTTTTGGTGCCTTCTCCCTCTCGCGACCTCTCTGTCTCTGTCTCTGTAGGGCTCCACAGCCTTATCTTTCCCGTGATGTCCTCGCCTCCCTCGCCACTCATGCCTCTCCACTGCTCTGCAACCCCCACAACCTCTCTGGTTGCTTCTCTCTGCCCTCGCCTCCTAGGCTACAGCTCCTCATGTGTACCCTCAGCCGCCACTCCTTTTTTTGCATTAAATACATGAACACCCATGAAGAAGCAGATGCTGCCCTCAAAGAGGACAGGCCCATCATAAATACACATGAGGTCAGCAGAGTCACAGGGGTACAGCGACCTAAGTCAGGTGGAGAGAGTCATTCAAAGGAGCTGGCCACGTGGAGGGAGGAGTATGGCTTGGTGAAGAGGAAGAGGAGGGAAGAGACACAGCAGACTGAGAAAAGAGATGTGACTTTCCTCCCTGGTGCCCCAGGGCTGTCCCCGTCCCAGCAGTTACCTTGGCAGGACCACTGAGAGGCCACAGGCTGTCTGACTCCCTCTGGGCTGCGTCCCTTGCTCTGCTTTGTCCCTCCTGATCCCACCGCCACTGCAGGGAACGTGGACAGCTTAGCCCGGCCAAGGACAAGCAGCTCGGTCTCGGCAGAGCCACAGCAACTAAGAGGCCAGGACAGAGGTCTCTGGGCAAGGGGGAGCAGAGGGGAGCACCAAGCCACAAGCAGAAATCCCCAGGCCCTGGGCAGGTTGTGTGGCTCGTGGTGGTTTCACCTCCCCACCCCCCAGTTAGCCCTAGTTCAGGCTCAGGACAAAGTCTCACCCTGCTCTGCTCAGTGTTCAATCAGGATAAAAATAGTAAAACCACATCTGCCATTCCTGGCAATCCTGCCACGATCCATGATGAGTCCTATTAAAACATCAAGAACAGGAACAGCACCATCGATTGAATACAGAGATGGGGTGAGAGGCCACGTCCCTCTCTCTCCTTCCCATTACCTACAGCATTTTTACACCAGAAGAGACCATTACTTAGAAAACCGTTCCTGTCATCCTTAGAACAGCCAAAAGGCTTCAACGTCTTAATGGAAAGAAAATTATTGGTATGATCATAATCAAAGACCTCAACTCCCTGGGGGAACGTTAACCCTTCTGTATCCAGCCCACCCTGCAGAAACAGCAGAGATCTGGTATTTGCAGAGGTAACATGGCGCTTTAGACTCCATGTCATCAGTCACTTAGCGAGCATCTCTGTGTGGCTTTGTGTTTTAAAAACTGGCTGTTCATTTTTATGGGGAAGATTTTATGCTTGGGAGAATCATGAAGGTCTCAGTGTATCTCTTACAAACAGAGCTGTGTATACATTTTAGTGAGGCATGTATATTTCATTCATTTATGTAAAAATACTCGAGTGCTTACCGTCTGCTAGGCAGAGTTCCAGATGCTGGGGGTGGGACCTGAGTAAGGCAGATAAGGCACCAACTTAATCTATTTGAGGAGACAGAGAAAAAAGTAGGAGATACGTGAGTAAGATAATTTTAGACTATAACACACAGAAAACAAAAAAAGGCTAGCGAGTGATTGAGGGTGGGAGGACTACCTTAGACGGGGCAGCCAGGGTCTCTGAGGAGGGGACATTTGGATTGAGACCTGGGCAAATAAGAAGCCAGCCAGATGATGTGGCATCTTCACCCCTCTGAGCTGCCATCTCCTCATTCTGTAAAGTGAGGGCACTGGGTGCCAGGTCCTCGGAGGGGCTCCTGCAGTGCTAAGTTTCCACCGGCAGAGGTGAGGAGGTTAGTTAAGCCTCTTCTGACGTTGACTTTGAGCTGTAAGTCCCTTGGCCAAGGCCTGCCTCAAGTCCCTTTTGGAAGATACTGGCGAGGTTTTCAGCAGGTCCTTGCTTCTGGTGAACAATGCCTAGCTGAGTGGTCAGATTCAATGTCTGTAGGAAACAATGTGACAATTCCTCAAAAAAAAAAAAAAAATTAACCATAGAATTAGCCTACGCTCCAGCAATTCCACTTCTGGGTATATGCCCAAGAGAACTGAAAGCAGGGGCTACGCCTTGCGCCTCAATGTTCATGTCAGCATTGGTCACAATGGCACACAGGTGGAAACAACTGAGGCGTCCACCAGCTGGTAAGTCTGTGAACAAAATATTCATCACCCTCAAAAAGGAATGAAACTGTAACACGTGCTACAATATGCAGTGACCTTGAAGATGCACTAGGTCAAATTAAGTCTGACACAAAAGGGTATATTATGATTCCATTTACACAAGGAACCTAGAATAGGGGTTGCCAGGGGCCGAGGGGTGGGAGACTGGAGTATTATTGTTTAATGGATACTGAGTTTCTATTTGGAGCATAGAAAAGTTTTGGATATGGCTGGTGGTGATGGCTGCACAGCAATGTGGATGTGCTTATTACCACTGAGTTGTGCGCTTCAAAAATCACTGGAGGCTGGGCGCGGTGGCTCACGCCTGTAATCACAGCACTTTGGGAGGCTGAGGAAGGTGGATCACGAGGTTAGAAGATCGAGACCATCCTGACCAACATGGTGAAACCCTGTCTTTGCTAAAAATACAAACAAAACTAGCTGGGTGTGGTGGCGCATGCCTGTCGTCCCAGCTACTCGGGGGGTTGAGCCAGGGGAATAGCTTGAACCCGGGAGGCAGAGATTACAGTGAGCCGAGATCGCATCATTATACCCCAGCCTGGCAAAAGAGTGAGACTCCATCTAAAAAAATAATAATAATTGGGATGGGTGAAATGATGAGTTTTGTGTTATACATATTTTATCACTGGGGAAAATAGTGGAAGATAGATCAAGCAGAGGCAGTGACAAGCTCACTCTCAGATGTTAACTAAGATGTTAGATGTTTCAAATAGACTGGGTGGTGTGCGGAGACCAAGGACCATGCCAGGTTTCTGAGGCACCTGTCAGCCCTCTAATTCCACAAGCCTGCCTGGCTGTCATCTCCAGGACAGACCTAGCAGATACTGTCAGAGGAGCAAAGGGCTGGAACCTCTAACTTGGGCAGGGCTGGGAAGGAGATAAAACCCATGCCGAGTCCCTGCTGATCCAGTGTACCAGACACACAGGTTGGGAAAAGAACCACTCGTCCCTGCTGTCACTTCTGGCGGCTGGTGAGGCTCTCAGGGAGAGGTCAGCCAGGGCACTGAGCCTAGAAAGTATGGTGAGGGTGGCAGAATCCCTACCTGCAGAAGCAGATCCTCCCAGGTGAGGCAGATGTACAGATTGCCAGCTCTCTGTGTGGTCGTCTGGGAATGTGTCAGAAATGCCCATTCTCAGGCCCCACCCCAGACCTCATGATCCAAAACCCTAGGCCAGAAGCCAAAACGATGTGTGTTTTAGCAAGTTTTCCAGCAGAGAATTCTGGTGTTGGCAGAACATTGGTGAACCACGGCTCTGAACCAATGCAGAAAAAATGCCAGGGCACTCTTCAGGGTATCTGCTAATGTGTTCAGTGGGCTTGTACTGAATGCAGAGCCCCAGCCTGTCTGCAGCAGGGAGACACAATGCAGCCATCTCAGGGAACATACATTCCCATGCGGTTCTAGGACCCTGGCCAGCTGGGCCCCCACGTGGCTGTGAGCTCACTCAAGTCTGGGGCACCGGGCCCCACCCCTCCTGGAGGTGGATCCTCTGGGATGGGCACATTCCACAAGGTCTGCCAGAGCCCCTTCCTCATGAGTGCTGTGGCGCCATCTGTACACATCAAGCCAGTGTTTTCCACAGCTCACTGCCCCCGGCCAGGCTCCGGGAATGCGCCTGGTACCCCTGCTGCATAAAGGATCCCTTCACAACACCTAGCTCAGGTCCCAAGACTTTCAGGTGACTTTCAGATTTTTCAAGCTCATTCCTTCCCAGTTTGAGGCTTCCCATCCCAGGGACATTTCATAGTTCATCTTGCCCTTCCCCCAAAGTGCCAGGACTCACCACCGGAATGGCAGCAGGACCTGGCTGAGGATGCCTCTTCCATCTCTTTCCTTGGGAGCTGGAGGAAGTGTCAGAGGAGTGGAGAGGTGGGGCCAGGCTCCTCTCTGCCGGGACTCAGCTGCAGTTCGCTGCTTGTCAGGCCTCCTTCCTCAAATATCCTTCATGTGTCAGCTCCCGTGGCTGCCTTCAAGAAGCACCAGATTTTGAGTCCTTGAAGAGCCCAGCGGAGCCTCTGTATGGCTCAGTTCCCGGGTGTGGAAGAGCCTGCTAAGCCCGACACAGTGCCCCATTCCTCTTCAGCCTCCACCGTCAGAACAGGCCCCAAGTCTCTTGCTGCTAGGGTCTCTTGGCACAAGGACAGGTGTTTCGGGTCAAGGTAGGGACAAGATAATTTGCTGCCAGTTCTCCTTCATGGGGTCTTCTGGACCAGTGGAAACCCACTTGGCCTTGCCACCTCAAGTGGAGTGGGAGGACTGGGTGCCCCAACGCCACCCTCACTTTGCTCTGACATCTTTCTCCTGTTGATGTGGGCACAGGATAGGATGCCCGCTGTCTGGGCAGCATCTGAAGAGAGAAAGGACGGCCAGCAGGACTAGCCACTCCGTTTGCAGGACCAGGCCCAGATTTGTTTAACAGGTATTAAGAACGCCAAGATGGCGAGAGCAGAGCATTAAACCAAGTGAGGGGCCATTCTGTGCGCGTGCACGGCTCACATGCCTGCGAAGCTGGCCCTGAATCCAGGCCCCCTCCACTCCAGCCCACCACGCTAGAGGGTTGTCCTGGGGCATTCCTTCTCCAGAAGGAAAGCCCCCCTTTCCCACCCTTGACTTGTCTCATGCCGCAGGAGCGCTACCACCCAGGAACTGTCCCTCCCCTCGCTCCAGTCATCTCCTCGAATGGGCTGAGGTTCCCACCAGGCATGGTGCCTGGGGGCTGTAGGGACAACTGAGCAGTCTCTTGGGTGCACCCCCGAGGTGGCTGCGTTCATAATGTGGGTGGACTAACACTTCACACTCTTTACTGGAGCTGCACTCACAAATCTAGGGCAACAAGAAAAGTCTCCTCAATGTCCTTAGCGTCAGGGTGCTGGGACTTCCCAGGCCCAGCCGCGATCAATTCATCCAGAGCAGGGCGCCTGGATGGGCTGGTCAAAGGGGCCCCTGGTGGGATTCTGAAATTTGAACCCAAGAGAGTTGTCTACCTCCCTCTCGTGGCTGACACTGAGGCTCTCACCCGTGGTCGCTGGTGGCTGGGTATGACCCATGCGTCGTTGAAGTCGGATGGACGCCAGTCTGCAGAAAAAAAGAGAGACAGAGAGAGGGAGAGACGGAGAGAGGGAGAGACGAAGAGAGACAGAGACCGGAAGAGGGGTGGGTAGAGAAGGAAGGAGACGCAGCTGGTGACCTGCTTCTGGCTGAGCTGCGCTAGTTATGTCCCGTCCAGGGGCCCGTAGTCTGAGTACTTCCGTGATGCGTTCCCCTTGAAGCTTCCGGAAGTTACGTTACTGTCATTTTCCCTGAAGAGTCCAGACTAATGCTACTCCTCACTGAGGAACGGTGCTTCTCCGCCGCTAAGAGTCTAACCTGTTTAGACATGATTTCCTTGTAACTGGAGGGAATAAAAGAAGAGGAACCCGGAAGAAAACAGGGCCTGTGTGGGAAGGAGAGTGGCCTCAGGGTTAGGGGTGCTGGAAACCCTCTAGGTTCTGTAGGGCTTCAGGGCTTAAGAAGTTACCGTCGCTTACTGATACCGCAAATGGTTTCACCTGTAAAATGGAGCCACTCTACCCAGTTTGGTAGTGCTGTGTTTTTAGCTAAACCGTAGTCTGCCAGTCTTGCTCATATGGCAGCCCTCTGTTTGGGCTGATTTGCTTATGCTGGGCAGAATCACATAAACCCTGCCTCACCTTGTCTTCACAGGTTGAGTGCAGCTTTTGAATTTATTCTTTCAACAGTACCCAGAGGTCTGATAGCAGGCACGGTGCTGAGCTCCGTAGATATTATGGTGAATAAGAGAGGCCCATTTCCTACCCCCACAGAGCTTGGCAGACGAGTCAGACTCTAAGCAACTCATCACACAAGCAATATATTAATGAGCACGGTAATAACTGCTGCTCCTTATTGTTCCAGGGATATGAGATTCTGTAATAGGAATCCTGACCACCTGGATTTTCCTTTTTTGCTTTTCTCCAAATTCCAAAGCCTTCCATCTTTTCTGTGAGGTTTCCAGACACTTACTACTGCTATTATTACTATTATTCCAGAAACAAAGACATTTTCATCCATTCTATCAACTGCTATCCCCAGAGGCCCAGGAAGCAGTCTTCAAGCTGTACTTCCAATACTAGTCACGTGTATAGATCATGTGAAATATAGCTGGTTCAACTGAGGATCTTAAATTTTAATACAATTTAATTTAACATAAATGTAAAAACTGAAGCAGTAGAATATGTTTTTCCATTAAACATACTTTATTATTTTGTTAGGGCCACATTTCACTTTGTTGAAAATTTAGTGTCCACCTGCACTAGGACATTTATGGCTGCACTATTCATAGTAGCAAAGACATGGAATCAACCCAGATACCCAACAACGGAGGATTGCATGGAGAAAATGTGGTACATACACACCATGGAATATGATGCAGCCATAAAAACGAACAAAATTTTGACCTATGTACCAACGTGGTTGCAGCTGGAGGCCATTATCCTAGGCAAACTAAGGCAGGAACAGAAAACCAGATACCACATGTTCTCACTTATAAGTTGGAGCTTAAACATTGGGTACACATGGACACAAAGATGGGAACAATAAACACTTGGGATTCCAAGAGGTGGGAGCAGAGGAGGGGAAGGATTGAAAATCTACCTACGTATGGGGCACTGTGTTTACTACCTGGGCTGTGGAATGGTTAGAAGCCCAAACCTCAGCATCACACAATATACACATGTGACAAACCCGCACATGGGTGTATTAAAAATACGAAAATTACGCTTTGCACAGTGGCAGTATTGTAGCTAATGAGGTTTATCCGAGGCGCAATTATTGCTAATTGAAAAATTTCCCAATACCTCGCCATGACGACTTGAAATATAGACGGCATCAGCAATTTTTGATGGTCTCTACGGAGACCGAATTAAAAAAAAGAAAATACTAAAATTAAAAATCTAAATTTTAAAATACTAACAATTCTAATGAATAAAACAAGAAAAATGACTAAGCATCTCTAATATATTTATTTGCCCCCCATATATCTTCTTTATGTTTACGATTTTGTCCATTCCTTAATTGGGTTCTTTAGTTTCTTATTATTGATTGTAATAGTTCTTTGCATATTTGGTCATGAGTAGTTTATCAACTAGGTGTTTTGAAAATATTTTCTTGCAGTCTGCAGTTTATCTTTTCATTATTTTATTTTACTTTTGAGACCAAGCTGGAGTGCAGTGGTGCGATTTCAGCTCACTGCAACCTCCGCCTTCTGGGTACAAGCGATTCTTGTTCCTCAGCCTCCTGAATAGCTGGGATTACAGGTGCCCACCACCACGCCAGGCTATTTTTTGAATTTTAATAGAGACAGGGTTTTGCCATGTTGCCCAGCTCGTCTCAAACACCCAGCCCTCCAGGTGATCCTCCCACCTCCCAAAGTGCTGGGATTACAGGCATGAGCCACTGCACCTGGCCTCTTTTCATTATTTTAACAATTGTATTTCACAGAACAGAGAACTCTAATTTGAATAAAGTCTAGCTTATGAAATAAAGACAGGAAAGAAAGTTTAGTGTGCAGACTAAGATGTGCTGCAGTGTAAAGACACACACTGGATTTCAAAGACAACAAGAAAAACTGTAAAATAACTTACTGATCATTTTTACATTGATTATATGCTGATGAGATCATATTTTTAATATGTTGGATTACATCTATTTTTAAAATTAATTTCTGTTTCTGCCTCTTTTAGTTCCATTTATGGCTCCAGTGGTATTTTAATTATATGTTGGACAGGAGATAAGAAAATCTCTTCAATAACCTTTGACGTCAGGGTACTGTGATTTCGTGCTTGCAGTGTGGTGGGAATGGGGTAGAGGAATCCTCAGCCTCCAAGTCACTCTAGAAAGGTCAGATGTTTATTTCTCTCCTTCCTCTGCTTCCTGTTCCCCAAACACCATGCTCACAGTCCTTTGCGATGGTGTTGGACCCTTGCCAGGTGGAAGATTTGAAACAACCCATCGTAAAGAGCACTCGCTCCCTTCATCACCATCTGGCTGCAAGTTCTCTTCTTATAATAAAGAAAGGGGTTTCCTTGCTGCCACTGAGACTAGCCCGAGGCTGGCCTCCCAGGTCCAGGCATAGGAAGGAGCCTCTCCCATCTCCCTACCCTTCCTATAAAGGGCGCTGGTGACACCACTTGAGATCCCAAATCAGATTCTGGCTAGGATATCCTGACGGCTGAGGCTATCCCTTTAATACATTAAGCTACTTTAGTCCCATCTTTATCTGAAACCTGCAGACAGATTATGTCAGTAGATATATACAGACTTAAGAACCTCATGAAATCCTAGCCTGCTGGGATGGGAGGTAGCTATGGCTTGTGGTCTGGATTTTGTAATGTGAGCTGGCTTTCAAATAAAAACAGGAGAACTGGAACTGAAAGAAGACATTGGGGTCTGGGCAGATCAGGCTTTGGGGGACTCAAAGCAAGGCTCCTACAATTTTAAGGATCTGCTTTAAGAAAATAATACGGGGCCGGGCGCGGTGGCTCAAGCCTGTAATCCCAGTACTTTGGGAGGCCGAGGCGGGTGGATCATGAGGTCAAGAGATGGAGACCATCCTGGTCAACACGGTGAAACCCTGTCTCTACTAAAAATACAAAAAATTAGCTGGGCATGGTGGCGCGTGCCTGTAATCCCAGCTACTCAGGAGGCTGAGGCAGGAGAATTGCCTGAACCCAGGGGGCGGAGGTTGCGGTGAGCCGAGATCGCACCATTGCACTCCAGCCTGGGTAACAAGAGCGAAACTCCGTCCCAAAA
>NW_022436972.1:20058528-20097671 GCF_009761245.1 Sapajus apella | reverse complement strand
AAAAAAAAAAAAAAAAAAAAAAGAAAATAATACACAAGTATCTTATATTTTTATTTATTTATACTTTTTTTATTTTTTAGAGATTGCCTTCCTCTGTAGCCCAGGCTGCAGTGCAGTGGCACCATCATAGCTCCCCATGACCTTAAACTCCTGGGCTCAAGTGATCCTCCTGCCTCAGCCTCCCCAGTAGCTAGGACTAGAGGTTCGTACCACACGCCTAGCTAATTTTTTGTTTTTGTAGAGACAGGGTCTCGCTATGTTGCCCAGGCTGGTCTTGAACTCCTGGCCTCAAACGATCCACTCTGCTCAGCCTCCCAAAGCACTGAGTTACCGTACTCTGCCTATATTTTTTAATTTTACAAAAATACCTGATTGTATGAACACATTTATAGCTTCCTTCCAGGGCCGTAGAGGGAGCCTGTGCAAGGGAAGGGCTGATTAGCTTCACCACAGGGCACTGGGCTCCCCCGGCCTACAGCAGCAGTTGCAGCTTGAGCTTGTTAGAAATGCCAATTGTTAGGCCCCACCCTCCAGACCTATTTAATCAGAAACTCTAGGATGGGGCCTAGAAATCTGAGTTTCACAAGCCCTCCAGGTGGTGTTGATATCATTCAAGTTTGTTAACCAATGACATAGTGGTTAAATGTGTGGACTCTGGTGTAAGGCTAACTGAGCTAGAAGCCTGATTTTGCTTTTCATTATATGGGAGACCTTGGCAAGTTAACCAACCACTGTAAGCCTCAGCTTCATCATCTGTAAAATGGGGCAATAATAGAATTGATCGTAAAAGGTAGTTACGTGGATCAAGTAAGATAACGTGTATAGTGCTAAGCCTAGTATGTGCTTAATAAATTATATACAAATTGAGTATCTCTTATTTGAAAAGCTTGGAACCAGAAGTGTTTTGGTTTTCAGACTTTTTAAGATTTTGAAATATTTACATATATATGATGAGATATCTTGGGGATGGGACCCAAGTCTAAACATAAAATTCGCCGCTATAGCTCACGCCTGTAATCGCAGCACTTTGGGCGGCCAAGGTGGGTGGATCACTTGAGGTCAGGAGTTTGGGACCAGCTCAGCCAACACGGTGAAACCCCTTCTCTACCAAAAAATACAAAATATAGCTAGGCGTGGTGGCACACACCTGTAATAATTCCAGCTACTCGGGAGGCTGAGGCAGAAGAATCTCTTGAACCTGGGAGGCAGAGGTTCCAGTGAGCTGAGACCACACCACTGCACTCTCCAGTCTGGGCGACAGAGTGAGACTTTGTCTAAAGAAAGAAAGAAATAAACATGAAATTCATTTATATTTCATATGTACCTCATATACATAGCCTAGAGGTAATTTTACACAATATTTACAATAATTTTGTGCTTGAAACAGTTTGCATACATTGAGTCATCAGAAAGCAAAGGCATCACGATCTCAGTCACCCATGTGGACAATCTGGTTGTTTGGGATCACTGTCATTCTTGACTGTGAATTTATGTTACCAATAAGCAATCATTTTCTTACACTTACACATAGGTACTTAACAGTGAAAAGAATGACACCCCATTAACACAGTGAACACAACGTGTTCAGGGTAACTCTGCCTCACAGTAGCATTACCAGAACACCTGTATCAACTGGCAGACAACAGCCACAGCAAACAAGAGGCTTTCGGTCGCCACCTCCGATGCTGTATTTTGATTAAAAGCCAACTGCACAGTGTTTTTTTTCAGGTGAGAAGAAACATCAGAAGCAGCTGAGGGACCAGGAAGTGGGTCCTCTAGGGATGATGAGGCATTCTGCCCCATGGCTTATTTAAATGTTGCCTCCAGAGTCATCAGCCTCATTCACAATAATTTCTGTCTTAAAAGTCTCTCTTTGATTTTATAAACTGACATGATTTTCTGTTCTGTTCTGTTATAAATGCACACCGCTCTAGTCCTGCAATAAGCCCATCGCACATTTTCACCCGGTTGTCTGTCGGCACTTTTTCTGTGTATTAACGACCTCATCTGCATCATCACTATTGTCACGATCACCTTGATTCAGAACCGGTTATGCTATTTCGCCATCAGCGAAGGAATGAACAACTGGACCCCGATGATCGAGGTTAAAAATTTCAATATCCACTTCCTCCAGCTTACTGACAGATTCTGAGGGAATCTTTTTCACATATATAAGGAAGTCAGACATCATTTTTTTCTCACATGACATATGCCATTTTATCACCACCACTGAACACAGTCGCAGGTCTGAGACTGTACCAGGTATGCACCACTGTGTCTTTAGTCACTGTGTTCCAAGCACTGGAAACAGCATGTAGGCATCTTTCATGCTAAACTCCTTTCGAAAATCCTCCCACACCCATACCTCTGTTCACTGCTGCTAGCGTGCTATTCAAGAAAGGGTCCTTACATTTACTCTTCATGGATCTAAAGTTACTCTGGTCACATGGCTGAATTAATGAAGTCACATTTACTGGAAAGTACATGGCATCAGTGTTATTTTTTATGAGAATTTTCAGCTGGAGGATAAGCAGAACAGTTGTCAAGGAATAACAAAATCTTGCCATTGTCATCTAATCTAGCTTTCCTGTAGTTGAGCATGAGACACTGGTCCGAAATGTTTGTGAAATTAACCAGAAAATATGTCTCTGGTGATGCAGGTCTGTTTTATTAGCATGATATTGGACTGGCAAGAAGTTCAGCCCGGGTGAGGAGGCAAGTTGCCTACCACAGCAAGATGACACTTCTGTGCGCCGGCTGCATTCACACATCCCGACTCAGTTACTCTGTCCTTCGCATCTGAATTCCCACAGCGACTGTCTCATCAGCTGTGGTCAGTATCTTTCTGGGGCCGTAATGCCCAAATAGTGATGCTTCATCAGCATTGTAGAGTTGTTCTGGCATCAGGTTTTCATCAGCGATGACCTTAGCAACCTTGTCAATGAATTTCTCCACGACTTTGTGATCAGTAGATGCTTTAGCACCACAAATCCTTAAAAACTCAATGCTGTATCTCTCCTCAAATTTCTGCAACCAGCTTGTTAAATACTCATCGCACCCATCAACTTTTAGTTTAATGTGACAGATCTTTGCTTGTTTCACGATCAGCGTACCATCATGTTACACGTGTTCACTTCAACATTGATAAATGCGTTCCTTTAACACGTGATCCAGATCTTCATTTTCAGCCTTATGTATTATTTTTCTGTTTTAAATTAACATCTGTTCATCACTTTCAGCATAGAACTTCGTTTATCCTTCTGTTTCATGGTGGTCATTCCAACACCATAATCTTCTGTGAGATGTTTTACACTTACACTGCTGTCCAATTTCTCCAACAGCTTCACTTTCTGTGCTGTAGATAAACATACATGCTTCCTCTTTTTCTTATCTCTGTTCCCCACGGGAATACATGCAGACCTTCTTAGCATTTTCAACAATAACTTTACACCACGGAGCAGAGAATAAGCAAAACAGCACAGGGAGTGATGCAGTGTGTAGGGCGTCACGGGGAGCATGCTATTGGTGTGTCTGGCCTGCACACGTGTCATTTTATTACACTTTACGGGTGTGCTTGCATGGGGAATCTGGGCATGCATGGAAAAGATACATCCAAACTAAAGGGAGCTGGGGGAGCGCCTTTTCCCTTTGGGGATGCTGAATAAACTGTGTGCTGTGCTCCTGTGTTTTGACTGTGACCTGTCACGTGAGGTCAGGTGTGGACTTTCCCACTTGTGGCATCGTGTTGGTGTTCAAAAAGTTTCCGATTTTGGAGCATTTAGGGTTTCAGATATTCAGACTAGAGATGCTCATCCTGTATTATTATCCTGCAGAGAGTGTATACTTAGTGTTGGAGGGAGGAGGAGGAGGGCAGATGTGGAAGTAAGAGGGGATCTTTGGGCATGCTTGCAAAGTCACTCATGCTTACAAAATCAAGGTCTGCAGTGAAGCCCTCCAAACTCCCGCTTTTTAAGGGGCCTGGGCCAGCCTTCTAAATTAATAACATTAGTACAGCTAATTTAATGAAACTTATACTGTGGGGAGTCATGGACCCCCTTGAAAATACAGTAAAAATTAGGGACCCCTCTCTAGAGGCGTATGTGCATATAAAACACATAGGCTAAATGACAGGCCACATCATGGAAGCACTGCAGCCCCAGCCTGGAGCCCCTGGCTAAGAAGTCTGAGGTAGTACCTGGTGGTCACTTATAACATTGAAGAAGGAAGAATGGCAAAGATAGATGGAGGGAGAGTTGTCTGCTCATTGTTCAACCTGCTGCCTCTTTGGGGTAACATATCTGATATTAGCAGATGCCTTCTGAACTCAGTGTTGTATCCCAAATAAGTGCTATTGATTGTGCGGATGTTAAGCATGGTGGCAAGGAATAAGATTTGGGATAGGGGTGCATGTTAGCATCTTTCAAATCACATCCCGAAGTATTTCCTACTCTTTTTATCTGTAACGGAAACTGCAGAAATGTTCATTTTAAAGACGTTCGCAATCTCAAAAGACCATTTAGTGGCTGAAGATTAGTGCTGATAAAAGCATAAATGTGGGTAAGTCAGACAGACAGACAAGCCAGGGATGTGTATATAACATATTAATTTTCAGCCTGTTTCTGTCACCCTCCCTGAGCTTATGAGGTCTGTGACACGTTTGTGTTGTATTTAGCTGTCACCCAGCTGCAATTTGCACCATTCTTTGGAGTCACACTCTGGGTTGACTGGTTCAGAAAGAAATTCACTGTGACAGCTTTTATGGCTGTGGGCATTTCAAGTCCCTCTGATGATGTTACTTGGTTTGAAATCAGATTGGAAAGAAAACAGGAGCAAGTAAACAACACCTTTCCCTGAACAGAAAGGCAGATGATGAGAACATACCGATGGCAGGTACCCAAGAACACAGAAACTTTCAAAGGGCTTTCTCCAGTGTTCTGAAAGTTTACCCCCTCTAAGGGTACCAAGCAGAAGAGGTGGTAGGGGAGTGTGCCTGGGAACAGGGTAGCCCAGCCTGTCTGACCTCCAGCCTGTTGTGCACCAGGGCTGCCCTCAGGCCAGTTCATGGAAGAAAAAGTCAAATGTCAGGTGGCCACTGGTCTAAGCAATGGCAACATGGGGAGAAAGGAAATGAATGGAAATGAGAACCATCACCTCCCTGCCCTGCCCCTTACACGCTCTAGGCAGGCTTCCATGGCCTAATGATGAACCCAAAAGAGTCACTCCAGCCTCCCTGACCCCACAGCTGCCACCCTACCCAACCCTTCATCTTTCCTGGCACTGAGAGTGAGCCTCAGCCCCACTGCCCTTGCTCATGTGTGTGGTAAGTGCTCTCGGGTTCACCCTGCATCTGTTCCTTCAGCACTCTGTGAGCCAAGACCTCCCACTCCAGACCATGCACACAGCTCAGTGTGGTGGCTCATGCCTGTAATCCCAACACTTTGGGAGGCTAGGGCAGGAGGATCCTCTGAGGCCAGGAGTTTGCGACCAACCTGGGCAGCATAGTGAGACTTCATCTCTACCAAAAATTTTTTTAAAAAACTTAGCTGGGCACGGTGGCATGCACCTGTAGTCCAAGGTACTCATGAGGCAGGGAGAATCGCTTAAGCCCAGGAGTTCAGCAGGGAGCTATGAACACACCACTGCACTCCAGTCTGGACAACATAGTGAGACCCTGGCTCTAAAAATAAAAATAAATAATAAATAATTTTTAAAATGTAATGGCCAGGCATAGTGGTTCACACCTGTAATCTCGACACTTGGTTTGCTGCTCCCTCTTCATCCTTCCCTATCATCCAATGAGGAGGGGTAAAAGCAATGTGTTACTTACTCCATTCTATGGATTGCTCCCTGTGAGTTTCATTAATTAATTTAGTCTCAGTAAAGTCGCCATTTTACAGATGATGAAGAGGGTGTGGAGTAATTTGCTCCGAGTCACAGGGATAGCATGGGTGGGACCAGACTTCTCACTCTGGCAGGCTGGCTCCAAATTCGCTGCTGGGAAACTTACTATTCTATCCTTCAGTAGTTCTCAGAGTGTGGTCCCTGGACCAACAGTATCAGCATGACCTAGGAAGTTTTTAGAAATGCAAATCCCTGGTTCCTGACTCCAGATTTACAGAAGCTGAAGCTCTGGGTTGTGGCCCAGCGACCAGTGTGTCCCCAAGCCCTCCAGGGGACTCTGAGCACACTGAAGTTTGAGAACCTCTCTCCACTGTGTCTCCCAGCAAGCCCAGTGTCCCATTGTTTTCTAAGCTGAAAAACTCAAAAAAAAAAAAAAGAAATTGGCTACAGCTGATAACGTCTTGTTTTTAAGGGTATTGGTTGCAGATTGATGGAAAATATTGATGTGGAGGTAGAGAATGAGGCTGGTTGGGGAAATACAGGCCTGTCTCCAGGTTCTTGTTGAGAGGAGAAAAGAACCACAGGCGCCAGGGAGAAACCTGGGCCTCAAATGGGTCTCCTTCCCATTCCGCACCTTTGACCTGCTCATGCAAATGTTTTCTTAAACCCTCTATTAGATTGCCGTCTCCCAGGCACGGCCTTGATCATTAATAATGCAGGTCAGCACAGAAAGCCTGGAGATGCTTATTTTATTTTATGTTTATTCTGCTCCTTTCATTCTTTCTTGACACAAAGGCCCACGCATATGTATACATACGCTTATTACCCTTGATTCAACCTTCTATTTGCAAAATCCATTTCTAAAAGTATTTGAGCATTGGTGTTTCTCAGAGCTGCCATGTATGGATGCACAGGCTGTGCACTGCACAACTAGGAGGAGCCATTTACAGATGCAAGCATGCACCCCTAGAGTAGTGTGATGCTGCGCTCTGCTGCTAGTGCTGCTGCCCCTCACCACCTTGCCGGCTGACTTTCACTGGCAGTCTTCTCCCTTTCTGTTTGGCCTCACCTTCTCATCTAGGCCTTGCCTTCTTTTTCTCTTCCAAGCCTCTCCTGCTTCAAATTCTTGCCTCGGGACTGAGGGCAACCCCCACACCCACCCACCCCCTGTCCCTAGGGGCCTCTCAGTCTACACAATGTTGAACTTGCCTGCTCAGGGCTCCATAGGCTCTGGATTTCCAAGACAGAGCCAAGTCTCCTATGGGCTCTCCAGCTCCTCACCATTCTAAATGCCCCAGGCCAAGTAGGAAAAGTGAGACGGTCCCGGATGAAGCCGCCAGGAGGTGGTGTCTAGCTGCTACTGAATACTGTTAGTGAATCATGGGTTCTATTTATGTATTTTGAGCCTGGAGTGCAGTGGCATGATTACGGCTCCCTCAACCTCCTGTGTTCAAGCAATCCTCCCACCTCAGCCTCCAAAATATCTGGGACCACAGGCATGCACCACCATGCCTGGCTAATTTTTAAATGTTTTGTAGAGATGGGGTCTCACTATGTTGCCCTGGTTGGTCTTGAACACCTGGGCTCAAGCCATCCTCTTGTCTTGGCCTCCCAAAGTGTTTGGATTACAGCTGTGAGCCACCACACCTGGCCAGAGTTCTTATGAGATGCAAAAGCCTCAATGTGTCTGTGTTATAAACATGAATGGACACATGAGCAGCCCATGAGAAACATATCTGGTCCCAGACAGTGTGAGGAAATGACAGCGTGCCCATGGTGTCTTTGCTAATCCCATTCTGTGTGCATGATGAGGGGCTGGGCAGGAACGGGGAGGTGATCTTATGTGAGAACAGCTGCCCTTGGGAAGTTTGCTTCCCTGGCTTCACAGAGGAGCTCATGGGTCCCTTCCACACATGCATCTATTTCACATTTATTTCTTGTGTACCTAGGAGTTCAGAGTGTTTGCTTTTGGAGTTAGAAGAGAGAAAGTAAATAAAATATCAACTCTGAATATTACAGGTCCTTTTGATTGGCGTTTAAAACACTGCAGCCACGTGCTCAGGGCTGATTCTCACCATTCAGGGGCTGAGAAGTGCTGGTCGTCCACCATGTTTTAAAAAGCAGGTGCCAGCTGGGCATGGTGGCTCATGCCTGTAATCCCAGCACTTTGGGAGACGAGAGGAGTTTGGGACCAGCCTGGGCAACATCGCTAGACCACATCTCTACAAATGATTTTTAAAATTACCCAGAAGTAGTGGTGTGCACCTGTAATTGCAGCCGCTCAGGAGACTGAGGATGGGGGATCTTTTGAGCCTGGGAGGTGGTGCTTATAGTGAGCCATGAGCCATGATTGTACCACTGCATTCCAACCTGGGCAGCAGAGCCCTGTCTCTAAAAAGAATAATAATGAATAAATAAGTAAAGTGAAAAGCAGAGATTTACTTCTGTTATTTTCTCCAAGACAAGGTCACTGGATGTAAAAGGCATTCTCAAAGAACCAGTCTGTGGGGTCAGCCCCTCCTTATGTTCCTGTCTCTTCAATATAAATTCTTCCCTGGACAGAAAAGCATTTGGCTTTCAGTTTGGCTCTGTTGACCAGTTCTTCCTCCTTAAGAAAACATTTAGGGTCTTGAGCCCTTGGTTTCATCAATTAATTTTCCACCTATAACATGAAAATAATGAAAACAATTGCATCTACCTGTGGGGTTGTTTAGAGCAAGCCAGCAGACTTCTTCTGCCAGGTGCCAGATAGGAAATATTCTCGGCTTTTCAGGCCACAGCACCTTGGTCAGACAATTGTCTAACAAAGACTGTTGTCTTTGTAGCAACGATTCAACTGTGCCATGTTAGGAAAAGCAGCAAATACATCAAAGGATACAATACATCAAAGAATAGAGTCGGCTGTGTTCCGGTAAGAAAACAGGCAGCGAGCAGAAACTGGCCCACTGGCGGTAGCTAAATCAAGCAGATGATACAAGAAATGTCTATGAAAGTAAACTGTAAAGTGCCATCTGAAAGTGAGAGGCCACACAACAGGCTCAGTGATACAGACTTGGTGCAGACTGGACCTTTCAGCAGAAGGCTTGGCCTTTGTGCAGACCCTGCTCTCTTGAGAGCCTGGGAGAGGTGCGTTTGGGCCCAGGGGAAATGCACGTCCTGGCTGGCAGGGAGACCCTCTTGCCCAGTGGTTTCCTTGTTTATGGAATAAGCATAAGAATGAACTTGAAGCTCAGGGCAAAAAGTGTCTACATGAAGGCACCAAAGGATCTATCTGAGCTTTGGCACCTGCTGTTTACAGCCATGGTTGGGAAAGGCAGTGTCCACATCTGGAGACCTTGGGGGAGGTTGGACCAGTCCCTCCTGCGGGAGAAAGAGGGGCATCTAGTACCAACCAATTCAGGGAAGGCAACCAGGGAGGAGTCCCCAGGCCCTTTCCAGACAATCCTGCTAATTTTCACAGAAGATAACAGGACAATTTCATTACTCCCAAAGGAGGCAGCATGACATCATGAGCGATCAGGAGCTGTGGAGTGAGGTGGGCTCAGATCCCAGCCCCATTCCCAACCACCATATCACAAAGGTACAATCTTCAGTGGTACTTAACCACTGCGTAAAGCAGGTTGCTTTTATGCTAGGAATGCGCCTAGTCTAATCCGTTGAAGCCCTGAAGAGACCAAAAGGTGGAGAAAGAGTTTGCTCTCTCTGTTTGACTGTCTTCGAGCTGGGACATCGATCTTCTCCTGCCTTTAGACGTGAACTCAGACTAAGACTTACACCATTGGCTCTCCTGCTTCTCAGGCATTCGGGCTTGGACTGGAACTGACACCTTTGGCTCTCCTTGGCCTTCATCTTGCTGACTGCAGATGCTGGGACTTACCAGCCTCCAAAGCCATTGAGCCAACGCCTTACAATAAATCCCTTTGTATAAAGGCTCCATTGCCTGTTTCTGCTTCTCTGGAGACCCCAGCCTGATAGAAGCAGCTAACATTCCGTGAGCTCTGATTTGCCAGACGCTGTGGTAAGTGCTTTCCAAGCAATCCTCAGGTAACCCCCACCTCCACCAGATGAGAGAAGTACCATTGCTCTTCTTCCCTCCGAGATGGTAATGACCTTTCCTAAAATCTCCGAGGTAGTGAATAGCAGAACTGGAATTCAAAAGTCAATCTGCCTGACTCCAAAGTGCATTATTCCATACCACTCTGGGCTATTTTACCGAAGCCCAAGGCACTGCTCTCCCTTGAAACTGTCAACTACCTCTAACCAGCTGCTGGCCCACAGTCCCACCTGCCCTTACAGCTCTCTGCAATTCACTGACTCACCAGGTGTTGAGCATGCCCCATCACGTGCAGGGCACTGAGTGTGTCGTAATGAGCAGTTGTACGAAGCTCCTGCTCTCTCAGAACTCACAGGAGGGGTCCTTCCTTCCAGGGAAGAAGATGACAGTTGCACAGGAAATTACAGCCCATATGATAAGGGATGGAGTGATGTGTAAGTACGGAGGTCTTTAGAGGAAGAGCAGCAGCAGCTGAAACCTACAGAATGAGAAGATGTTTAAAAGGCAAAGAATAGACTCTCTGGAGTGAAATGGTGTATGAATGTGTTCAAGTGATGGTTTGTAATTCTGTTAGATGCACTATGCATTTATGTGTATATATATATATATATTTGTAGTTGATGCTGCTATGTAAAAATGTTTTGTTAAGACCCATTTTCAGTAGTATAATTTACCTATATACATAATTTTCAAAAACCAGTAATAAAGTCCCAGTTGTAATATAAAGGGGAAACAAAAGGAGTTTCAATAAAATAATCTGCATCTCCATATGCAGTCGCTCAAGCACAACCATACTAGTGTGGGGAAGAAGGCAGAAGTTAGCACCTCTCAGTGGAATTAGAGTGAATGTGATGGTCACGTGTTATGTTGGCAACTCAAATACCATGAGAAGCATTGCCAACGTTGCTGTGAATTTCATAATGATTAACAACCTTGGTAATGATCCAGATAAAACAAACTATAAATCTTCCTTTGATTTACATAGTTTGCATCCCTGGAAATTTTAGCTTGTGCAAAAAAAAAAAAAAAAAAAAACCAAAAAACTTTGTGTTTATATGTCAAATGGAGTTTGCACCCCTGTTTTACAGACACCTTGGGCCCAGACAGGGACTGTGAGAGTCAGATTATTATAAATAATTTTTCACCTATCTATTATCTGTTGGGACATTCAAAATGATGCTGGTTATGGGATAATTCTTTTGTTTTGCTGGACTGCTTTCCTTTGGCCAGCGTGGGACTTCCACATTCTTCATGACGAACACATTGTATGTGGTAGCACCCCCTCCAATTGGTGCGACAAAGAGTCCCTCAGATTTTCCAGAAGGTCTTTTAGGAGTGGTAACTGTCCCCCTTACAGAAACACCAAGCTAAAGAAACTCTGAAGCAAAGCTGTCTAAAAAAGAAATGAGATAAACCCATGAAACCATTGAAATTAACTTTAATAATATAATGTACAGGCCGGGCGCGGTGGCTCACGCCTGTAATCCCAGCACTTTGGGAGGCCGAGGCGGGTAGATCACGAGATCAAGAGATCGAGACCATCCTGGTCAACATGGTGAAACCCCGTCTCTACTAAAAATACAAAAAATTAGCTGGGCATGGTGGCGCGTGCCTGTAATCCCAGCTACTCAGGAGGCTGAGGCAGGAGAATTGCCTGAACCCAGGAGGCGGAGGTTGCGGTGAGCCGAGATCGCGCCTGGGATTGCACTCCAGCCTGGGTAACAAGAGTGAAACTCTGTCTCAAAAAAATAATAATAATAATAATAATATAATGTACATAACCCAATATATCCAAAGTTATTTCACTTCATCAGCATGATCAATATAAAACATTATTAAAGATATTTTACATTTGTTGTACTGTCTTTGAAATCCAGTGTCTATTTTTTGGGGGGAAAAGGGTCAGGGTCTCACTCTGTTGCCCAGGCTGGAGTGCACTGATGCCATCATAGTTCACTGCAGCCTCAACTTCCTGGGCTCAAGAAATCCTCCCACCTCAGCCTCCCAAGTAGCTGGGACTACAGGCACATGCCACACTATACTGGCCAATTTTTTATTTTTTGTAGAAACAGGGTCTTGCTATGTTGTCCAGGCTGGCCTCAAACAATTGTCCCACCTTAGCCTCCCAAAGTGCTGGAATTACAGGTGTGAGCCATTTCAATTGGCTTCAATAGGTGTGACTGTACACATGTGGCACATCTCAGAGGAACACATCTCAGACACTCAGCAGGTGCTGGAGGCCGCCATACTGGATAGTCCCACTCTAGGAAGCATCTGGTCCCTTTCTTCAGCACAGGGCTTCTTTTTGAACACTCAGTTTCCCAGAACTTTTACACTTAGGAAAATACAGACTCAGGTTTTCTAGACAGGTACTTGGAAACCAACCCACAGGCTGTGATCCCAAGATGCAGCGGGCACACGGTTCAGAGGCAGTCACCAAGCCTGCAAACGCAGCTGCAGCATGCTGCCAGCTCCCTGCTCCCAGCCGCAGAGCTGTGCTGAGGCACAATTAACTGCTGATAACCACACATGGCTGAGTGCTGGCTGCAAATTGAAGGCCCCCTTGAAAATGCTGAAAACAGATGTTCTGTAGACTCTGACCTCTCATCATGAATTTTAGAATTTAAATGCCTGTTAATTTCCCCCTTTTATTGCTGAGCTCCACACAGCGGCATGCTCAATGTCAATGGGAGCATCCATTGGGGACATTCCATCTATCAAATCTGAAGGTCACTGGAAATCTGGGTGCTCAGAGGAGGAGGGAAGGACCAGAAGGAAGGGCAGGGGCCCCCTGGGCACACAGGGTGAGGCTGAGAAGTGGCTCCACTGGCTGCAGATGAAGCCTGAGCAGAAGATACGAGCACCCTCCCACCTGCCCTTGTCTGGTGTCTGGAGAAAAGAAGGGGTTTAGGGAGGAAGCACACATGAGTGTGAGAAAAATCAAAAGCAATGATCTGAGGGAGTCTCACTCACCCTCTGCATCTTCCTTATCCCATCTGATGACCTAAAGTGGCCTATTGGGAGCTAGTACCCAGCGAGAGACAACACACAGACTCTGGAGTCAGAAAGACCAGGTTCAAGTTCTGTTCCTCTTACTTTCTAGCTGAGAGACGTTGGGAACACACATTCACTGAGCCTCTGGTGGCTTGGGTCAGGAATGGGGATAAGACCGCTCATTCAGCTTTACGAGAAGGCCATGGTATGATAGACACAGCACCTGGCACAGTGCTTGGTACACAGCAGGGACTTAATAAATACCCATCCATTCTCCCTTTATCGCCTATTCTCAATGCCACAGTTGATGAAGATGACAGAATTTATAGTGGCTGGTGATGATGACTTTCGGGGTCTCCTAGCCCCATCCTGCAGGAAATGGAAGATGTTTTGAGCCCAAAACTTTTGGGGGAAGAATCAAAGCAGCTTCCTAGTTAGACTGGAGGCTCAGCACGGCATTGCACGCCCACCCCTGCTAGTGGCCCTGAGGGAGATGATGTGTTCTTGACTGTTCAGTCCCTCCAAGCTCCCCAGCCACAAGCTCACCCCTTCCCACAGTGAAATGCTTCTCATTTCAGGCCTCCAGGGCTTTCTTTCCTTTAAGTGGTTTGCTAAAGTGCCCCAGTTTGGGGTTAAGATTTCAGCCAATTTTGGTGAAGAAACATGATTACACTTTGTCAGTACTTCGGAGAAAACAGTTTCCTTCACAAAAGAAAGACCTCTAGGGCTTTTAACTTTCCTTCTATGAGAAAGAAAAGAAGCCCACAGCAGCCTATGGAGTCTCAGGCAAAGCTCCAGAGAGCACCTCAACTTTTACATGGTCATTTTTACCCTTGGAATTTGACCCACTTCCTGGGGACAGCAATCACTGCATCAGAGAGTCCCACTGAATCCCAGTCGGCCCTGAGAGTCACTCCTGAGCCAACGTGGGGAGAGCCTGGGAGTGCTGCTGGCAAGATGGCCAGACTGCGTGGACCCTGGGTAACCTTTCCTGCCTTCTCCAGTACTGATGAGCTCACTTTCCTCTACTGAACTGAAGCCAGAGTAACAGCACTTGTTAGAACCCACGCCCCCCACTCTCACCCTGCAATTGTGGTCTTGCTTTTAGTGTTTGCGCCCCTGCTTACCGCCATCTTGGGCCCAGACAGGAACGTGAACGAACACCTCCAGGATTTGTAGGAAATGATCTGTCTTCCGCCACTGCCAGATACTACGTCTCCTCACATTCCTTACCCGCCAGGAGGCTGACAGGCAGACGGGTAGGGGCCCAGTTTCCTTCCTCTCTGTTTGCTGGGATCTGTTTTAAGATTGACAACCCATTCAAAAATATCTCATTACTGCTCTGTGTCCTGATTAGTACTCTACACACGCACACACACGCACATGTACTCCCATACACACGCCCACATGCCCACATGCATTCCCACACACTTGCACACACACACGCCCACATGCATTCCCACACACTTGCACACACACAGGTCCACATGCATTCCCACACTTGCACACACACACACGTGCCCACATGCATTCCCACACACTTGCACACACACACCCACATGCACTCCCACACACATGCAACACATGCACATGCATATGCACATGTATACATATGAAAATCAATAAAAGCTGAATAAACGCTATAGTTTAACTATTAGTATCACACCAATTTCCTTGTTTTGAAAGAGCTGAGTGAAGGGTACATGGAAACCCTTTATACTTTTCTGCAACTTCTTTTGAGTCTCAAATTATTTCAAAATAGAAAGTCTCTCCCAGAAGTTCCCTCAGGTCCTCACAAAAATTAAGCAACTTGGCCTCGGGCCCTGTTCCAGCAGCCAGGTTCTCTCTGTGGAGCTGTGTGTCCCTTTTGAGCATTTACCAAGGGCATTTTTCTCCCTGGGCACCAGGCAATGTTCATACTCATTGTGACGTTGCTTCTTGGCTTTGTGCCGTTTCTTTACCTATTTGGGGAAATGTTCATTAAAAAATTGTTTTATAACTGTTTCTCCTTCTTTTGCCCTTGACAAGGAAGCACTGGGGGAAACAGGATCCACAATGCACTTTGCCACAGCTACTTGGTAACCCTGAGCTTCACACACCAGCTTGTGACATCAAATTATCCCCTCTCCACGTCATCCTGAGATCACTCAGCTTCTTCCCTTTGCTCTCTCTATGCCTGTAGCCTCTGCCTGACACAGGGCAGGCACTCAAGAAATGCTTTTTGAAAGATGAGTCCTAAATAAGAACTAGGGATGCTGGGGAAGTAAATTAAATCAGACAATTTCTTCCTCCTTTTGGTCATTCAATGACAATTGTGATTTGTGGACTTCAGGGGGGAGGTTTGTTTTCTTTGGGGATGGCTAAGTTCACGATGTGCCCAGAAATTCTGAAGGCAGCCCTCCCGCCACTGCAAAGAGAATGCTCACAGAAGGAAGACAGAGGAAAGCAAGACCACAGATAGCCAGGTGGTAGGGCTAGGGGAGATGAGGGTGGGGGTGGGGTGGGGTGGGGAGAGAGAGAGAGAGAAAGAGAGACAGACAGACAGACAGAGAGAACGAACAACTCAGGGCACTGCCCGAGCTGCTGGATTCAGTTGTGCCTGAACTTTCCAAGTCATATAAGCGGAGCTGCCACCTCCTTCTCTGGCAGACGCACCGGAGCGTCTCCCGCTTCCAGGACAGCCTGCGCAGCGTCAGCCTCTGCAAGATCCCTCTCTGAACTTATCAGAAAGTGTATCGTCACCCAGTGCACGGGCCCTCCGCGCTACATTGCTCATCCTCACACATTGAAACTAAACATGTCGAAAATGTCACAGATGCCCCAACAGCAAGGGAAATTGGCATCTAAAAAAGCGGGCAGGGGAAGTGATCGCAGAAGGCTTTGCGGATGCGCTGCGTTTTAAAGACTAAGTGGCGCCAGGCCGAGAGAGGCATGTGGGGAAGCACGCAGAGCCCCGAGTCAGGGGTAGGGTTTTTGTTTTGATGACATTGACAGTATTCAGAAATGCCCAAGGTATCAGGCAGGCCCTGCCATGAGAATTGATACAAATTTCCATAAAGGATTAGACAAAAGCTAAAGGTGAGAGAAAATACCAACATCACTTTTCTCGGCCTTCCTGGAAGTGAAGAAGCTAGAGTCTCACTTTAGGGGGAAGTGTGAGGCTGACGGGTGTTGTGTCCACAGGTTCATTCCATTCATGAAGGAGAGATCCTTTGCTGGGGCCTCTTCATGTCAGAAGCTTTATTTGACAAGCAAAGAAAACACACACAGAAGCTGTCTATAACCTGTAAATGTGCATATAAAACACAGGGCAATGGTTGTCTGAAGACGGAGCAGAAAGCCCAGTGTTGCTCTTTGGATAATTGAAGAAACAAGTGTGCCAAAGTTTCTTTCACCAAAACCAGGACCATCCCACAAATGTGAGGCTCACATGTGAATTTATTTATGAATGACTGCGGGCATAAGTGTATTAAAAAGACAGTGACACAATCTGTCTGCAACCCATGTGCCAAGACAGTGTTCTGCTTGTTTGAAAGGTTAGTCTGTGAGAACTTTAAAATGGTTATTTGGAGAAACAAAGAAAAACGGGGTGGTGGGAGAGGCTACATCCATCAGAGATGAAGCATTTTCTTTCCTTTTCCAGCATTGGCCTCAGAAAAGCAACACTGGTCATCAGACTACTTTGTGCAGAAGCTCTAAGGCTATTAGATTAGCTGTCAGTTACTGCTAATCAGATTCTAGGACATGTTTTCTCTTTTCCATGTAAGGTAAACCGTACATGCCAACAACACACTTGGAGATTATTCTTGCCCTGAACTGGAGAAATGCATGCTTAGGGTACATCCAGCAGGGTGATTTGATTAGAAATTTAGATAACTGGGAAGGAATCACCAGAGAGATAGAATCTAGCAAACAAATTTCTTCTGGATGTTGAGTCACTCCTTATGCTAACAAGGTATCTTCATTAGTTAATGGGTCTGTCCAAAGAACTGATAAAGCTGGTTAAATATTGATCATTTGATCAGCGTTATTTAAAGAACTCAAGGGACTGGGCTAATTGAGATGTCTTTCTGAATGTGGAGAAGGACAGGAGTTTAAAGTAGCAATGCAGAAAAAAAAAAAAGCGTAGTAAAAACAGGGAAAATAAAAAGACAGGGAGATTTGCCATTTTTCTTTCATTTTGAACTAGATGCTTTTTGAAATTGCTTCTAGACACAAAACTATTTTATAAAATTATTAAAATGTGAGTCATAATGCTTTTACTTTTCTGTGGCTTCTAAAACTTCAGACTTAATTTTTTTTCTCTCTACAGATAAATAAGTACTTTTCCAAAGAAATCTGTTGTTATAGCTGACTTCATTAGAAAACTGGAGTCCTTTAGAAACATTACCTAACCCAAGCCTCACAATGATCTTGTTTGATATTTGTATCTTTTTACAGCTGAGGCCTGAAAAGGTTAAATAGTTTGCCCCACACACAGCTCTGATCCAAAAAAACAAGGATGTAACCCCAGTCTCTCAAGCTTGCCAAGACATCCAAAATTATACACTGACCAGAGACTAGCAACCAAGTCCTTTTTTTTTTTGAGACGGAGTTTCGCTCTTGTTACCCAGGCTGGAGTGCAATGGCGCGATCTTGGCTCACTGCAACCTCCGCCTCCTGGGTTCAGGCAATTCTCCTGCCTCAGCCTCCTGAGTAGCTGGGATTACAGGCACGCACCACCATGCCCAGCTAATTTTTTGTATTTTTGGTAGAGACGGGGTTTCACCATGTTGACCAGGATGGTCTCGATCTCTTGACCTTGTGATCCACCCGCCTCGGCCTCCCAAAGTGCTGGGATTACAGGCTTGAGCCACCGCGCCCGGCCCAACCAAGTCCTTTTAAAGGGAATAACATTAAGACTAATATCAGACTTTCGAAAGGCAATGTTTTATGCCAGAAGGTTGGGGGTAGGAAATTTAAATCACTCAAGAAAATAAAATATGGGCCAAAGACTATGAATTCAGACAAACTGATCTTCAAATATAAAAGTCACAGACAAATTGTTATGAACATATTGGAATTTAGGGAATATTGTACCCCTGGTCCCTTTCTAAGAAATTGATTTGAGAACACGCTTGGACCAAACAAAGTGACCAACCAAATAACTGGCGAGACATACTTGCCTATAGAGCTAATATTAAATGGGAGAATATGGGAGATGCTGGAGTAGTAATTACATGCTCTGATAATGTCTCTGCAGCCCGACCACTAGACTGTGAAGAGAGGTGGAGAGTGCCTGGACATGGAAAGTAGAAAAGCCAAACTTCATGGCTTTCTCGTGTTAACAGTGAGTAAAACAATGTTATAATACTTCCTCAAGTGGCGGAGGGCAGTATCCTTTGACATTGCTGCCACATTCAATGTGCGGAGTGCTTCAGAGTGAAATTGCCATTAGTAAACTTCAGTGTTGTTGTGAATATTTCTTTCTTTTGGTTAAGCATCTTTGAACATCCTTCCTATGCTTCTGGGGATTCTCCATCTAATGGATCTATGCTTCCCCCAAATCAAGGAAGAAACTCACCTTCCCAGCCTCCCTCTGCAGCTGGGCTGGAGCCATGTGATCAGGCTCCACCAATCAGAGCTGCTACAAAGGACTTTCACTTCAGCAGCCAGGGAAGGAAAAGGTAGCTGCCACAGGCTCCATTCAGCTGAGGGAGGCAGCAGTGCTAGGGCTCCTCGTGGGAGCATCTGGGCTCTGGATATGGAGGGTAAGACACAGAACTCATGCCCAGAGGCATAGTGGTGCCCACTGCATGGGGGAAATCCTGTAGTGGGATTTAGGCCCTACTCTTGGTTGCATAAATTCAAGCCTGGTTCTCCAGCCCTCAAATGTCCTTTCATAAGTTTTTTTCAACTTGTATCAGGAAGAGTAGTAGTTTTGCTGACCCTTCTTTATTTCTTTATATACGGTCCCTCTTTATTAGCCAAGATACGTGTACTGCTGTTAACAACCCCACATCTCTGTGATTTAAGTTAACACACCAACCAGGTGGCTCTCCTCTGAGCAGTGACTTGAGATTCAACCCCTTCTAGCTTGTGAAGCCACTGCTCTGGAAGGTCTTGTGAAGCCACTGCTCTGGAAGGTCTTGGGGTTTTCTGCTTGGTTGGGTCTAGACAGTTTATGAACAAAGAGAAAAAGTGTGAAGGCTTTCATGGGAGTCAGTAGGTGCGGACCTGAAAAATTGCATTCATCTTTCCACAGGACAAGTGGGTGAAAGGTGTAGGATAGCTGTGTGCCCAAGAAGAAATGACCAGCCCCACCACTGTGGCCTTGGCTAAGTCCATCCAAGCACTGCTTTCCTTGTATCAGGAAGGTCTCCCTCATGGTTCACTCCAGTTCGTAATAAGGATTAAAATCTGATAATGTGGGCATCAGGGCTTTGTGAAGTGTAAAGTGCTACACTGATATAAGAGATTATTACAGAAACGTGGATATCACTTGCAGACATGTTATATCTTAGAGCAAATGTTGGTCAGAGTCTCTGGGTAATTATCATGTGAATGATATTTTAAACCCTAAACCATATCAATTAAAACAAATCCAGGCCTAGGTAAGGGGAGACTTTAAAAAAAAAAATGGAGATTTTTGCTATAAAGGAAGGAACTATTGAAACAGGAAAAACACTCTGACCATATGACCTGAAGCATCAAAGGTCAAGCAAAAGAGGGCTTTTCTTTCACAAGAAGGAGCAAACAAAGCAAGTAAGGACAGATGTGGGGACTTAGAATGGATGGTGTGATGGGACAGTTGATTAGAAGTATCTTTTCTTGTAACCAGCTGATTCTCAGGAGGGGAAGTCAAGGAGGGGTTGTTCCTTGTTCTTTAAGCTCACGGGTGGGTCAAGATCCAGGAGTTTGTGGGGAGGGAGGAGACTTGATTACAGTTTTGTCACATAAAGTCAATGGGTATTTAGTCCATATTGGTCAGTGGGGACAAATAGTTCAGCAAATCATTTGTGAGAAAGAAGAACATTCTGTAGTTTGATTGCATCTCCCAAAGTTCAAATGTTGGAAACTTAATCTTCAATGCAACAGTGTTGAGAGGTGGGACCTTTAAGAGGTGATTAGATCATAAGGGCTTAGCCTTCATAAACAGATTAATGCTGTTATCAAGAGAGTAGGTCATTGAAGAAGTGAATTCTTGAAGGGGAAAAAAAAGGATGACTAGGGTTTTTCCTCTCTTGCTCACTCTTATGCTCTCTTGCCCTTCCACCTTCTGCCATGGGATGACACAGCATGAAGACCCTTGCTAGATGCTGGCACCATGCTCCTGGACTTCCTAGCTTCCAGAACTCTGAGTCAAATACATTTCTGTTCATTATAAATTACAAAATTAACACAGTCTGTTAATTTTGTTATAGCAACCTAAAATGGACTATGAAATGGGAATTTGGATCCACGTCTGACCTTATCACAGATAAACAAAGTCATAAGTCCACAGGTCTTATCTAAGTCATATGGTGAAGGGCGGTTCTTTGCAGCAAGCCATTTCTGCAACACAAAAGTGTGAGACTCAGGGAAAGTTCAACATCATTAACTGGTAATTATATAATGACTATAATAATAGGGATGTAAGACAGAATGACATCCCTAGCTAGCCAACTAATACGGTACTTAATTTTCATTTATCCAATCTATTTTTTAATATACCATAGTGCTAAGTATTAGGGTGTATGCCTCCAAGGCAAACTGAATCATGTAGAGGATGATAATATCTGAGCTATGAAATAAACTAATGAATTACATTTTAGTGTTATTAAAAAAGCCCTGGGCATTTCAGATTTTCATTCAAATAAAATATTATTTCAGCCTACTTATGGATAAGATTAGGTTGAAGTCTTTTTGATTCAATATAGATGTTTTTAGTTCACAATTTTCAATGTTTAAAGCTGTGTCCAACTGAGTAAGTCTTAAAGCAGCTCATCTACCATGTAAATATGTATGTACCTAGATTTCAGAGTTCATTATTTAAACTTATCTTTCAATGTGTTTTATGAACCAGTTGTTAAAGTCATTAAAGTCAGTTATTACTTATACTCAGCAGGTTTATTTCAATTCTCAGCATTTAAGCTGTTCTCACAGTTAAAATACCAAAAAGGCTTACTCAACATTATGCACCAACAGCAGGAAAAAACATTTTCATAATTGAAGTAACTTTCAATTTACGCATACAAAATACATTCAAGATCAAGAAAATGCCTCCTACTCATCCTGTGTATCATAAACAAAGGAATTTTTCTTCCCACACAGAGAGATAAAGAGGAAAGAAAAATTTCCAGTTTTTGGAGTGGGGGTCGGGGAGACAGAAGAATGGTGTCCATGGCCAGTAGTTATCAGTCACTCTGAAAATAGACACCTGGGCATAAGTAATGGAAGGCAGCCCAGACTCAGTTTCTCAAAGAGCAGAAAAATTCGCTCTTCCTTTTCACCAAGTGAACCATAAAGTTTCCTTCCTTGCATGTACCCCCACCCAAGCAACAGTGCCCCTTTTACGTTTTTGTAAATATTTGATTTGTCTCACATTTCACACAGGAAAGGAGGGTGGTAAGAGGTAAAGAGGACATATGCTAGGGATCAGCTAGTTACCAGTATCCATGGAATGCCAGTGCAAGCCATAATCAACTGAGGCCATAATCAACTGAGGTCTGGGTTATGGTCTATCCCTGAATGCCACATAAGAGGCCACTGTAAAGTAAACAGAACTTCCCTACCTGTAAACACACACATGCAACTCCCCCATCCATCCCTATTATCTTCTTCTGGCTTAATGATATTGCATTTGGGATGAATTTATTTATTTATTTTAGAGACAAGGTCTTGCTGTGTCACTTAGGCTGGCATGCAGTGGCACCATCATAGCTCTTTACAGCCTCAAATTCCTGGACTCGAGCGATCCTCCCACCTCGGCCTTCCAAATAGCTGGGACTACAGGCATGCACAACCATGGCTGACCTGTATGGAATGTTTTTTTAACATAATGGATTCTTGACTGAACGATGACACTATTGGTATCTGCTATTTCCCAACCCCTCCAAAGTCTGCTTGTGAAAGATAAGTGCCACAAGTTTAATTTATGCTGCACCCTGAGGAGTCTTGATAGAATAAAAAAGCCAGTATCTATTTAAGAATTGTAATATAAAATTCTTTCCCAAAGGAACTGGCAAACAGCTTCAGGAGATATGGTAATAATATCTCACATGTAGCCACTAGAAATGTCATGAAGTTATTTTGAAATTATCTGCTACCCTTTTAAACTTCAAAATGACTAAAAGAGCTTCTTGGTTGGATGGTTCATTTTAATAGGAAATCTGTCTATATTTGCCCTTTAGGAAATTCACATTCTTTGTGAACAATCAAATTCAGGGATGAACCCATTTAAAACCCTCATTAGCACAATACACAGATTAATTAAGCAATCATCTCTTTAGCACTGCTTATCAGTGGTTGATAACAGGTTTACCGGTTAACTTTCTGAAGCTGAATCTGTGATGGTGAATGTCCCAGGCAGCTGGTTACCCATAGAAAAATTTTGACAAAGCTTATTGCTGCCTTCAATTGGTCTTGATTTGTAATGATTATAATAAATTCATAAATATTGTGCTGGAGACAGCCATGCAGAGGAAAGGAATTGGTGTTTATCATGGAAGATATGAAACAGAGCAAGAAAGAGGTTAACAGCTGAGCTGTGATCACAGCCACAGATGTAAAAACTGTATTATAGTTTTAATTTAAAAATAATTTTTTTATTTTTAATTATTTTGTTCTTTTTTTTTCCCCATCACTACAGATGAAACTTAATTGTCATGGAAAAATAATGTACAGAGCTGAAGTCTAAGAATAAGAAAGTAAAAATTAATGAGGCCTAAGAAATTTTTAATACCTATATTTGCATCTTAATATGGAAAAAATCGCTATCCTGAAAGAATGAAAGTTTGAAGTGGATTTAGCTAGAACCTGATCCATTGTAATAATTTTGTCACAAACTTCCTCTGCCCTTAGTTAGAAGAATAAATCTAAAGGAAAAAATATGCCATAAATTTTATGACATAGTAGACAAATTCTACTTCATCCACAACTTGATTCAGTGAACAATTGAGCGTTCACCATTTTCAAGTGAAAAAGCTGTTTACTGGGACAGCGTGGGAGTGGGGACTAAAAAGATCAATTAGAAATGGCTTCTGAATTCAAGTGGATTATCCTGTTCAAATAACTACATGGGAGGCTGTGAGACTAAGGCAGCTCCAGTGCCCTGGGTTCCTAAGTGAACAAACTGAAACCCAACACAGAATTGCTTTTTTTTTTTTTTTTGAGACAGAGTTTCGCTCTGTTGCCCAGGCTGGAGGGCAAAGGTGCAATCTCGGCTGACTACAACCTCTGCCTCCTGGGTTCAAGCAATTCTCCAGCCTCAACCTCCTGAGTAACTGGGACTACAGGCAGCCACCACCACACCTGGCTAATTTCATGTATTTTTAGTAGAGATGGGATTTAGCCATGTTGGCCAGGCTCGTCTTGAACTCTTGAACTCAGGTGATCCACCTGCCTCGGCCTCCCAAAGTGCTGGGATTACAGGCATGAGCCACCATGCCCAGACTCTAACTCTGAATTTAAAAGGAAATGAAATATAGGTTCATCCAATCACAGGCGGCTAACTGGGATTTAGTTACATTGTCTTGAACTTCCACTGGGGTAGTTCCAATAAGGTATTGTCAAATTTTAACCAATCAAAACGTGCCTTTGCTCAGGTTCTGCATTGGCCCTCTAGAAGCTTTCAATGCAACCACCTCAGGTGGCACCCCAACCACTTCTGATTTGGAGCTGCCTGATTCAGGAATCACTGTTTGCTCAAATAAACTCTAAATTTTTAATATGCCAATGCTTATCTTTTACCAATAATATGGAAAATAAGCTGACACCTATACAGCCCAACTAAAGTCCTAATTTAGGAGATGTGATATCGTAGAGACTGTAATAGTCCAATGTACTGTGGAGGCGTGTTATAACAGACAACAAAGCGTGGAGAGAACGGTTAATTTGGTATGGGAAGAGGAAAGTTTCATTGAAAAAGTGCCATGAATACATCTGAAGAATGAACACAAACTTACTAGGTGAAGGAGACACTGGGGGGATGGTCAGCAGGGGGCAGTCAGTATTCAAGGGGGAGGAAGAAATAGCCGACATTTTAAAGAAATTACTGGTATGCTGGGCAGCGTGCCCTACACTGGACAAGAAGGTAGATAAGATGCAATATCTAAGATACTCAGACTCTCACAGAAGACAAGTAAGCACATGGAGCCGTGAAGGTCTATTGGGTGCAGGAAGCAGATAAGTTATCCTGAGAGGAAGGTGTGGTTAGAAGGTCCATTTTGGGGTGAGATTGTGAAGGGTGGTGTGTTTAGACTTTGTTTCACAGAAAACATGAAACATCCAGACTATTAAGCAAAGGAGTGACAGAGAAAGTCATGGAAACTTAAGATACAACCCAACCTCCTTACTTTATATTGGTAAAGTGACAACTCACAGAGGTTGATTGCCTTAAGTGTATATAACTTGACAGTGGCAGGGCTGCAGCCAGAAACTGGGTCGATCATATCTGTATTTTCAGATAATTTAGAGACATTATTCTGGGAGCAGGGCAGAGAATGAATTAGGAAGAAGGGGCTGAAGGTGTCCAAGTAGTAAGCAACAGCTAAGAGGCTGCTGAATGGTCTAAATGAAGAAATAATGAGCTCGCTTTATCCATCTTCTATCCATCTATATCTTCAGTATTAACTGATGTTTTTGTATCATTCTGATGCCTTTTATTAGTTTCCAAACTCAATGTACTTTACAATCAGAATTATTATTCATATTCATTTCATATAATTCCAAAGCTTTTTATCACACTTCAGGGATCAGAAATAAGGTGTAATTCCCTGCTTCCTGCCTGCATGTGCTACGGAGGTATCCTGTCAAAATGGAAGGGCATTTTGCCCTAACCTGTTATGCAAAGATGAACTACTGTTGGGTTAAATTATCTGTAGATAGATTGTGGTCATACAGTTAAAGGCAACTGAATGTAATTTATAATGCTTAAGAAAAATGTTTAAAAGAATGTTTAAAAGAAAATGATGCAAACCTATACTTGAACTGTGGCTGTGGGAATATACAAATTGGAGAAGTGACAGCACCAGAAGCTGATTGTATTCGTTTGCCAGAACTTCCCTAACAAGATACCACGGACAAGGTGGCTTAAATAACAGAAATTGATTTTCTCACAGTTCTGGAGGCTGGAAGTCCAAGATCCAGGTCTCAGCAGGGTTGGTTTCTTCTGGGTCTCTCTCCTGGGCTTGCAGGTAGCAGCCCTCTTGCTGCTGCTGCTTCACATGCTCAGCCCTCGGTGCACAGTGTACCCCTCGTTCTCTCTTCCTTTTCTTATTAGGACACCAGTCACATTCATTAGCATCCACACGAATGGGCTCCTTTTAACTTCATCACCTGTTCAAAGACTGTCTCCAAATACAGTTACCTTCTGAGATAAGGGTTAGGACTTCAACATATGAATCTGGGGGTCACAAGTCAGCCCATACTACTTCTCTACAAAAAACTGGTAAGATGGAAATAATGGTCACAGATATCTTACGTTATATACTACTTCACAGTTCACACAGCAATTTTCATGTTTATCTCATTTAATCTGAGTAGACTTTTGTTGTCTGACTCAGTTTTCTTGGATATAGAATTTTGCCACCAGTTAGTTTATATAGGGTGATTGAGGGATGCACAAGGGGAGATGCTTAAGTTATATGGTCCAGGAGTCTTCAGCTCCCAGTTAGCCTTCCGATTCAGTTTATTTTAAAGCATTTACATTAACAGACAAATGTAAAAAAAGTGATTTAAATGTCATATCCTGGCCGGCTGTGGTGGCTCACACCTGCAATCCCAGCACCTTGGCAGGTGGAGGCAGACGGATCACCTGAGGTCAGGAGTTCGAGACCAGCCTGACCAACATGGCAAAACCCTATCTGTACTAAAAATATAAAAATTAGCCAGGCGTGGTGGTGGGCGACTGTAGCTGTAGTCATAGCTACTCGGGAGGCTGAGGTGGGAGAATTACTTGAACCTGGGAAGCGGAGGTTGCAGAGAGCTGAGATCCCGCCACTCAAAAAAAAAAAAAAAAGTAATATTCCTTACCTTTTCTGGTGATGGAACAAAATCCAGTTAAAAAAAAAAGTCATATTCCTTACCTTTTCCAACGAAGGAACAAATCCAGTAATCCAATTAAAAAAAAAAAAAAAGAACCTGGAGGATCCAAGACAAGCCAATTCCCATGCCTGCTGGCAGGAGGCCTTGGCCTCTCACCACATGAACTCCTCAGGGTAGCTTGAAATGTGTGCATGACCTAACATCTGGGCATTTCCCAAGATGAATATTCCAAGAAACTAGCCACGACCTAGGCTCACAAGCCACATACTTTCACCTCTACCATATTCTACTTACTAGAAGTTGGTCAAGTTCAGTCCATATTCAAGGAGAGGGGCCCTTAATTTCACACACACACACACACACACACACACACACACACACACACACACACCCACCCCTCTCTTCTCCCTGCTCCCCCCCCCCAACCCCCGCCGTTAGTATCAGGAGAAAATCCTAGCCCAGAAATCATACCCTACATTAAAATTTGTCTGTGATGCAGACAGGTTTGAGAAGCATTAGAGGATTTCCTTAGTCAAAATACTGTCCTATTCCTCTTGCTACGAAACAGAGACCTTTTCCTACCCTGTACTCTACATGGTGCTCTCAGCTCTCGAC
This sequence comes from Sapajus apella, assembly GCF_009761245.1. Classification (NCBI taxonomy): domain Eukaryota; kingdom Metazoa; phylum Chordata; class Mammalia; order Primates; family Cebidae; genus Sapajus; species Sapajus apella. The sequence continues at coordinate 20,070,943 of NW_022436972.1, read as the reverse complement.
AAGTAAGCGAACACATCTTTGATATGTCTCTGAGCTATATCACATGTCAGCTTTCCATTTAAATCCTAAGATTCTCTGCTACCTGTTTATTTAATAGATGAGGAAGCTAAAGTACAGTGGCTTGCTCAGGGTCACACTGCCAGTTTGTGGCAGAATTAGAATCAGAACTCATTGTTCTGGGTTCTGAACTACTATTTAGTCTTACGAAGTTGGCATCAACAGGCCTTAGCTGGTACCATTGTTTCTCCTTACTTATGTTTCTCCTGAAGTTATGGAAGACACTATTGGTTGGTTGGCAAAGCTAACACCTATAATCCAATCCTCATCCCTTCTGGTCATTTTTTTTTTTTGAGACGGAGTTTCGCTCATGTTTCCCAGGCTGGAGTGCAATGGCGCGATCTCGGCTCACCGCAACCTCCGCCTCCTGGGTTCAGGCAATTCTCCTGCCTCAGCCTCCTGAGTAGCTGGGATTACAGGCACGTGCCACCATGCCCAGCTAATTTTTTGTATTTTTAGTAGAGACGGGGTTTCACCATGTTGACCAGGATGGTCTCGATCTCTTGACCTCGTGATCCACCCGCCTCGGCCTCCCAAAGTGCTGGGATTACAGGCTTGAGCCACCGCGCCCGGCCCCTTCTGGTAATTTCTAATAAGGGGGCTAGAAAATTGAAATACCCAATTTGCCAGCCTCTTTTGCTTTTAGAGGTAGTCATGTGATACAGTTATTGTAAAGGAAATGTGACTAAAGACAGAATATGATTCCCACCTACCAGGATAACATCAAATAACCTTTATTTCGTAAATCACATTTATGTGTTTGGTCTATATATTGATACCGTAATCCCAAGTATTAATCCATTAACACTGTGTTCATCTAAGAATGCATCCTGATGGAACTATACAAGCTGCTGATTAAAGTGTCCACTGGAATGAGTTTTAGCTTGGAAAGAACTTTCGCAGAAACAAGCTGCATAAATCTTTTTTCTATAAATTGTATACAAGCAATAAAAAGACAAAAAATCTCCATAAAGTTTATTTTCAGTGAATCTAGGAGATAAGATATAATCTTCAGATGTCAAAATAGACATAAGGGCTGCCCAAACAGCTGAATTTAGCAGAAGGAGTGTGAGGAGGAAGTGAAAGGACGAAGTGCAGCAAGAGTCGAGAGGGACCAGGTAGTAGAAGATCTCAGGGTTCCCCTCGAAAGGCAAAAGCTATATCCCTTGTTTCTAACACAGGAGCAGGGAAGAGCTAATTGGCTGTGGAGTCCCTCCTGGACCTGGTTTGGTTCAGGGAAGGAGAGGAGGAAGAGCCACCTGAACATGCAATCACAAGGAGCCCATTTACATGAGGCAGCATGCTTCTGTGACATCAGCAGAAAAGATGAAGCATGTGTGTGAAGTCTGGAAGGCCACCATGGCTTATTTCCTGCAAACAATGGTATTAGAAGCCATTCAGTATTGAGTAATTAAGAAAAAAGGAACTGCCATAAGACGGATACAAAGATACTATTAAAAAAAAAAACAACGAAGAGAAATGAGCAAAAATTAACAGATCAATAATATTCACCATCTGAAAAATTTTGCAGAACAGATAAGTATTGTTCTGCATCATTTCGCCATAAACAGGCTGGACATGGTGGCTCACACCTGTAATCCTAACATTTTGGGAGGACGAGGCAAGGATTGCTTGAGGCCAGGAGTTTCAGACCAGCCTGAGCAACACAGGGAGAATTTGCCGGTACAAAAAAGTCAAAACAAAAAATTAGCTGGGTGTGGTGGCATGTGCCTGTGTTCCCAGCTACTTGGAAGGCTGAAGTGGGAAGACTGCTGAGCCTGGGAGGTGGAAGCTGTAGTGAGCCACGATCACATCACTGCACTCCAGCCTAGGTAACAGAGACACTGTCTCAAGAAAAAAAATTCAACATGAATATTAAAATCTAGTGATTCAATTGCCTCCATGAAGAAAGTCCATAAAACAAAAATCCAGAAGGAAGAGATGATGAAATAACAGAAAGAAAAAATATAAGCTCAGGAAAGGAGTTATAGAAAAAAAAAACACACACACTATGGGAAACCAAATGAGATACATGACAGGTAAGAAAATGGAGAAATACTAATGCAATGAAATGGAAGTAAAGAAAAAAAATAAACTGTTCTGGTAATGGTAGACTAGATAATTCAGAATAACTTCACACTAAAAACTGGAGAGGCTGGACAAAACATTTATTTTAAAAACTCTGCTTGAACACTGAAAAGCCAGTAAGATGATGAAAAATTCCTGGGCCAAAATTCAGGAGATGATATCCAGGGGTGAACCTGATATGTGGGGTCAATTTTGCCTTGGTGCCATTTAAAAATCTGGAAAAGAGACTGAGAAACTGATCACAAGTGGTGATGTCCTCTTGGGGAAGGCAGATAACACTGGCACACTGGCTCCATCAATGGAGGTTCTTATAAGCCCTTGCACTTTGGATCTAGACCCCAAAGGCTGAACTCTGCAATAACAGTGAGCTAAAAGTGCCCATGCAGAAAGTGCAGCCAAGACGCAGATCATCTTAGTTCCTAAAACTGGATTGAGATGTTTTCAATTTGACAGTGACCTCAGGCAGCTGACAGAAGCAAACAAAACTCGCGTCTAGACAACAGCATCTCAGACCTCAACATTTTTTCTAGAAACAATTTTGCCAACAGGATTTTGGCATATAATTAAAGATAACCAGGCCTAAGAGTAGAGAAGAAAACATGAAAAAGAGCCAACAGAAACAATAGAAACAGATTCTGAATTGGCATTAAATATTGGAATTGTCATACATATACACAGAAGTTAATTAACAAGTATAAAACTTGGACATTTTAAGCAATAATGAATTATAACCCATAAAATAAAAGTCCATGAATTCATACTAACATAAATGAATAAAGGGGAAATAAATGGGTAAGGAAATTCCTAAGTGTAGAAGAAACAATGGAATTAGTAAATCAGCATTTGGCAAGCACTACAGCAATACACATGAAATACACAGGGATAACTGATTAACATTAACATTGTTTTCTCTTGATGTTTACATGGTGTTATCTTTTTTCCATCCTTTTAAAGCTCCTTATGTTTTAGGTCAGTTGCATAAGCAAGATGTAGTTGCTTTTCTGCATTTTGATAACTTTTGTCTTTTAATTGGATACTGAATATATTTTCATTTAGCATAATTTGTGAAAACATTTGGGCTTACATCCATGTGTTTTCTATGTCTCACTGGTCTATATTGCTTTTTCCTCTTCTGCTTGCCTGTTTTGAAGTGACTGAATGTCTTTTTCCTTTTATTATTCCCTATTACTTTTGCTTTCAAATTCTAAACTTCAATTATCTGGGCACCAGTAATTTCTGTCCTACTTCCACATTACCCGACTACTTGTTTAGCCATTAACATTTATTCTAAAAGGAAATATTACATTGCCGCAGTAAACTAAAACAATCAGTCCTACTTTCCATGGAAAGCAACTAGAACATTAAATATAAAAGTTTTAACAGAAGAATTTGTTTTATACCCTACTGTGGGAAACACTTCCATGTTTCACAAGGCTTTCCCGAGATATATACCTATACCACCCCAAATGGTAGCCACTAACAGCTATTTAAAAGTAATGACAAACAAAAATTTAAAACTCAGTTTCTCAGTCACACTGGCTACATTTCAAGTGTTTAATACAAGCCACACGAGGCTTGTACTGGTCATGTTTTTTTTGGGCAGCACACTTACAGCACATTTCCATCATTGTAGAACATTCTGCTGATCAGCACTGTTCTAGACCTTCTCTCTAGCAACCCCCACCCCCTCCACCCAATGCTGAGCCACACTAATATTTCTGTCTTGGAATTCACCAAAGCTTTTTCCCTAAGCCTTTGCATATTCCCATCCTTCTGCCTAAAATACTCCTCCCCCTTTTGTTCTTTGCTAGCTTTTCTTTTTTAAAAACTCCTATATAAGCCCTTCTTGATAATCTGAAGTAGTAACCAACTCCCAGTTGCTACACTTATTTCTCATCTCAGCCATTTGGTTTATTCTGTCATTGCAATCACTGCAATTTACATTTTATTCATGTCTGTTTACTTCCCATCTTTACCTAAGCTACTCCAATTGTACATTGAATTATACAAAATTATAACCCATGAAATAAAATAGAAATCTATGAGTTCATACTGACATAAATAAACGAAAAAGGGAAAATAAATGGATAAGGGAATTCCAGTAAGTGCAGAAGAAACAATGGAATTAGAAAGTCAGCATTTGGCACTACAACAATACATATGAAATACGCAGGGATAACTGATTAATGTTAGTTAATGTTAGATTAGTTAATCAGTTAAATGACAATTGTACGTTGTAGTAGCTTAGGTAAAGATGGGAAGGAAACAGATATGAATAAAATGTAAACTGCATAGTTACATAACCTATAATGTGATAGGTTACATTTCTATCACAGTATAACCAGAAGGTGGCTAATGGCTGTAATCTGAACACTTTGGGAGACTGAGATGGAAGGATTGCTTAAGGTCAAAAGTTTGGGATCATCTGGACAACATAGCAAGATCTTTTTTTTTTGACTTTTTTGAAATAGGGTCTCATTCTGTTGCCCAGGCTGGAGTGGAGTGGCATCATCACAGCTCAGTGCAGCCACAAACTCTTGGTCTCAAGCAATCCTCCTACCTCAGCTTCCCCATGTAGCTAAGACTACAGACATGCACCACCACACTTGGCTAGTTTCTGTATTTTTTTATAGAGGTGGTGTCCCACTTTGTTGCCCAGGCTGGTTTTGAACTCCTGGGCTCAAGTAATTCTCCCGCCTTGGCCTACCAAAGTGTAAGAATTACAGGCATGAGCCATGATGCCCCGCTGCAAGATACTACCTTTACACTTTAAAAAAAGAAATTAGCCAGTTATGATGATGCACACCTATAGTCCCAGCTACTTGGGAGGCTGAGGTGGGAGGATCCCTTGAGCCCTGGAGTTGGAGGCTAAAGTGAGGTATGATCCTGCCATTGCACTCCTGCCTGGGGGGAAATACCCTGCCTCTGAAAAAAAAGCAGGGCTGAGCATGGTGGCTCATACCTGTAATCCCAGCACTTTCAGAAGCCAAGGCAGGAGGATGGCTTTGAGGCCAGAAGTTTGAGACCAGCCTAGGCAAGACTCGATCTCTACAAAAAAAAAAAAAAAAAAAAAAATTGAAAAAAAAAAATCTGAAAGAAACAGCTCAATAAAGTTGAGAAATTATGTTTACAGATCCAGGGAGAAAGTTATTTAATAAAAGTATTTCACCATTTAAACTATGGATTCCCCAGAATGTCATTGCATTCAAAATACTCAAATGGAAAGATCAACAAAATTAATGAATAAAGAAATTTATTAGAGATTATTAAAGAAAAATGATAAAATAAGGTTAAGTCCTAGATCAGATTTAAATACGTTATTTAGAAATATGGCTATATAATTTATGTAGGAAAATCAGTAAAAGGGAATATCCTTAAAAGCGGGAGAGGTTCATTTAACTTTTTAAAATAGCAAGTTGAGGTATAAAAGCATCATCAACAATAGCATGTATCTTACCTTTACACAATTGGGACAGTGAGGAGCAAACTGGGATATTCTATGAATGCCACAGATTTTCAAGTTAATAAGTCATAAATCCTAACGTAGTCATGGGCTAGATGAGGAAGACAACCTGCAATTACTGGTCAGAGTGAAGTGACGGGTCAGATTTTTCAGCATATAAAGTTACTAGTTAGATATGCTTACAAAACTTTGTTAAATGAAGTTTATTGTCAGTAGACCCTTTACTAAGTGGTGAGGATAGCTGCCCAAATCATCAAACAGCTAATTATGTGTTAACTCTCATTTATTTTGGATTGCAGGGATACTCTTGTCCTTTATCTATCTAGACAATTCCTTATTACCAGCAGCTGGAATCCAGTTGTGCAATTACGGCAACTGGACAGACTTGAGCCATCAGTTATAAGATAGATGACCTTTAACTGCCACTAGCAAACAATTTACAGACTGGAAGACTGTTTACAGGAATACTAGTTTAACTGAGACTTTAATTATGGTCCAAGAGCTTTTATAAAAAATGCAATTAAAAATTTTGCTTTAGAAAAATTTTATAGGTATATGTCACAAATACTGAGAATAGCTGAATTAAAAGAGATTGTGACTTAGTACATTTCCACTGGAAACATAAAGCTCTGAATGCTGTGACTAAGTAACCAAAGGAATAGTTCTAAATTTTCTTTTGTAACATAACAACAAAGATTTCAAACTGAAAGAAAACAGGTTTCATTGAATGACAGATTTAACTACATAGTTTTCATTCTATAAACAAATAACTTGTGAAATATCCCTGAAGTCACTGGACAAATGGAAAAACCATTATTTGTGTCATATTCCATAATTCTGATAACTAGGATTAGAAATTTTAGGACTTTAAATCTTTGTGCTATATTATCCACTAAAATCAGGGAGTGGCTTCCTAAAGGGTATTCATTCTCTGAGGTCATTTTTTTTTTCTTTTTTCTTTATTCAAAACAGTAAAGGAAAAGGACATAAGGAAATTCTGATTAATTTTTTCTCCTGCTCTGTTTGCAAGTATACATGCTTTCAAAGTCATTTGAAAATAAGACCATTTTCTTTGGCGGGTAAGTATCTTGTATAAATTAACTATATAACATGTTTCTTGAACAGAAACTACACCACTGTCATTACGTTACCTATAGAGACAAAACTGCTAACACAAGTAATGTAGGCTTACAATTATAACAAAAACCTGTGAGAGGGCATGATAAAATTCAAATTTTGATTGGTTTCTTTTATTATTATCACTACTACTGTCTGCCCATAATTTCTGTGGCCAGAGTCCATTTCAAATCCTTCTAAGGGTCCACTTCATGAGTTGAACATACACATACAGAACAAATTACATACTGCAATTTTTAAAAGTAAATCTGTTTTACATAGTCAGCTGGAGGCAGTTTAATATAATAAAAAATTATAGCTCTAACAAATATGATAGTAGACTATTAAACCTCAGGTTACGTTAGATTTGTTAACTCTCGGTTTGCTTTGAGTATTTTTTTTCTTCAAAAGCCACATTCTAAGAAGATGCCTTAAGTATTAACGAGCTATATGTGAAGTACATCAACTCTGTTTAAGGCAATACAACAATAAGGACACAAGCAGTAAAATATCTGAAGCATGAAACTGTAATGTTCATCACTAATGTTTTAGAACATCGGGAATAAGATTAATGAAGAGCAAAGTAAATCTAAAACAAGGAAAGGGAAGTTACATTTATTAAAAATAAAAATAGTACACAGTCTCTGATAACAAAAAAAAGCATTTAGAGTCAAAAGACATCTAACATACATTGTAACAAAGCATACATATTAATTTTTAAAAAAAAAAGACCCATGAAATAATTTTTAAAAGACTTTCAAAAGGAAAAAAATATTTTGGCTCCTTTCTGCTAGAGATTCACCTACAAACACACCATGTTAGCTATACCAGCATTCCCTTTCACATGGTCTGTACAACGCGGTGTTGCACCATGTGAGCAATTACTTTGATGAACACATTGTTTTTGAATAAAATTGTTGCTTCTGTATGGATGATCCAGCATAAATCACTGGTTCAATTTCACAAAAATATTCATAGGCTGGAAGAGCAGTGACAACCGTTTTCCAAAATCTTCAGTTTTAACAAAAGGCGCAGAATAAACTACTAAATCTAGATGTTTTCACATTATTTTGCATGAGTGTCAAGTACTATGTAAAAATTAATGTAAAATCTTAAGTTAGCCAAAACTAGTGTCTCTAAAGATCAAAATTCTTCACGCTTTTAGCGTGGCTGATAAATCTTTTCTGCCTTTGTCACTAATAATGCTTTTCAAACCAAAGAACTTTGTTTACGGAAGACAGTAACAAAAATACCATATTGAACTTCAGTCTTAAGACACACACAGTTCCTGCTGGATACTGGACTGTGAAAGTTTATTATCTTCAGTCTTTTCATGTCCTGGGGCATGGCAAGTAGTCTTCCGCTTAAATAACCGAAGACTCAATCGTAATAATTCATTGTCTACCACTGGAGCATTCGTGTATGCTTGTTTTACTGTGCCCTATTTAAGAAACAAAAACAAATTTTTAAAAAAGATGTACATTATGAGTTGACAGTAGGAAAGATGGGCAGGTTAACCTCTACCCAAAATAGCAAAGTTATAAGAGTATTTAATTTTGGATATTAAATTAGTTTTATTGGATTTCAAAGCAAAATTAGAAAATGTATTTGGGCTCAATGGCTCTTTGAAAATAAACTTTTAGAGGGCACCTAGTCTAACCTCTTGCTTAAAGTAGGAATCCTCTCAACAATTTCTATCAGGTAGTCAACCACTTTTTACTTCATCATTTCCAATTTCAACACAAACAAAAAACACAATGCACATTCTACTGTTGAATGGCATTATTTCTTCCATGTGATAAAAGCTCTTCTATGGAGCTATACTGTTAATTCAATCTCACTTTTACTTGACAATCCTTCAGTTCTGCAAAGATAAGTGTCATGACTTCCTTCTTCATATTGTTTTTCCTCCTGTAAGCCAAACATTCTAAATTCCTTACGAATCTTTTAATGTCCCATAAAAAGTGAGCTCAAGGATTGAATAAATACTTTAGAAGACAGCTAATCATGCAGTATACTGAAGAACTACTACCCCCCTTATACTAAAATGTGTATCTATATTACTGTGACTTAAAGTTACATTAGCATTTTTTAGAAAGTTATTGTCATAGAGGATGGACCAGGGAATGTTACAAAATAAAAAACAAAGAAAAGTGCATATTGAAATGGGGGGGGGGGGTGGGCAAAGGAGAATGACTGTAGTAATTCTGTCAAAAATAATCTTGAGTCAGACCTTTAAGTGAGGAAAACTTGATTATACAGTTCAGATGTGTTTAAATAATCTCCTATTCCTTGTATTTGTTTCCATTTTAATCTTTGGAGATAAACTAATTTTTCTCTTTTGAAAAACTTAATTCCTGCCTCCACCTCTCCCAGCCCTAAATCTGAGTGTTTTTCTTTAATGAAGTTACGTTTTCTTTAGCAATGTGATATAGCCAAAGATAATTCTGTTTTCCTAATTGTCCCCCAAGTAAAAAGCCAGTGAAGTTAACCATTTTATCATTACTCTAAACTTGCTAAGCAAAGAATCACACCAACTCTCTTTTGTCATACAGGTTGAGTGCTCCTTAACTGCAATGCTTTGGATCAGAAATAGAAATGTTTCAGATTTTGAAATTTTGTTGGATTCTGGAATATTTGCATTACATTTACTTACCCAGTTGAGCATCCCTATCTGAGAATCCAAAATCTGAAGTGCTTCAAAGAGCATTTCCTTTGAGGGTCATGTCAACGCTCAGAAAGTTTCGGATTAGGGATACTCGATCTGTACTGCCTATACCCATCCACCCACCACCCCAAATAATAAATCCCAGTTTCTTAACTTTAAAAAGTCTAAAATGTTTTCATCTTGGGTTTACCAGGTCTCATTAACAGATTTCCTCCAAATCTAATTTCTATTTCTCTTATTTCTCAATGTCTTTATTCTTCTCAAATGCTTATATATAATCACTTTTATTTCCCTTTCTTCCAACTTTGTACATTCTCATAAATACTACTTCCATAAATATCCACAACACTCTAAGGAAATTTTCCTTAAGTTTCAATTTAAATACATTTTTGTAATATGTTTGCTTGTTGAAAGAAGCTTTTCACAAATAAAAAACATTTAACAGAAATAGAACATTTTAAACTTTCATTATTCACACCAATATTCATTAATACTATTGAAGTAAAATAAAGCGTATTATAAATTTTAATGGCATTCTTTCTTTTACATGTGCAAAAGATTAGGAAACCAAACTGATAAAAACATGCAATCTCAATTTAAAGCAATCAAATGAAAAATATGCCATCCACACTATTCATTTTGTATTTTTTCCAAGGAAATAACAGTACCTTCTCATTTTTAACAAGCTGCTTTCGAATTGCAGAATCGCGTCTGAAGCATAATGCCTTACAACATGGCCCAAGATTACTAAGCAGACTTGCTCTTTCTTCTTTTCGCAGTAATGCAGCCATATTGAGAGCCCCCAATTCATGTTCAAAGAGATTGTCTCCATCTTTCAACAAAAATAAACATGCATTAAGTTTTACTAAAATAGAAAAGCATTATCAACTACTTAACTGAATATTCTACAAATTCTATACTTTATTGAAGTTAGCACATTGGTGGAAATTATTTCATATTAAAGGCAATATATTCTCTGTGAAGAACCTTCAACATCTAGTTATGTTGGTAATCTCAAACAAGAATAAATAATCTGATAGTCACTTTAAATTTATTTAAAATATAAGAAAAGCAGACTGCAGATCTGGAGGTAGAGCCCAGGGAATGTCTGTTTGTTTTAATTTAATTAATTAATTCATTAATTAATTGAGACAAAGTATCTCTCTGTTGCCCAGGCTGGAGTGCAGAAGCAGGATCTCGGCTCACTGCAACCTCCACCTTCCTGGTTCAAGTGATTCTCCTGCCTTAGCCTCCGGAGTAGTTGGGATTACAGGTGTACGCCACTATGCCTGGCTAATTTTAAAAAATATTTTTAGTTGAGATGGCGTTTTGCCATGTTGGCCAGCCTGGTCTCAAACTCCTGATCTCAACTGATCTGCCTGCCTCGGCCTCCCAAAGTGCTAGGATTACAGGCATGAGTCATTACCCCCCGCCCCTGGGAATTTTTTTAAAGAACATTTTTAAAGGATGTTTTAAAGAAATGTTCAAGTTAAGAATCACTGAAGTCTAATTCAATATACTGCTTACTATCAACTACTACTTAAGAGTTCTAGATATCAAGACTTTATTATAGCAAGACTCAAATGTTTTAACAATATTCAAGTCTGTGACCTCTAAAAAAATTAGTTAAGAAAGTGGTTAAGTGTTAGTCAGACAACTTGCAAACTTTGTCCTATATTTGGTCATTATAAAAACCTGGGACAATGTATTAAATTAAAATCATTTAGGTTTAAGTCACAACATGCAAGGGAGGGGAGAAAATACTGAATATAGAAAAAAAAAAACCCAGAATAATTAAGGAAAGATATGATAAAATATAAAGAGGTTGTGTTAAAAATAGACACAAGGTCAAAATAACAGAACAGGACCAGTCAGTAATCCAAATAAATAAGAGTCTGCCAAGTGTACGAAAGATAGCAGGTACTGTGTCTATTCATACAACATGATCAAGCAAGTTACTTTTAGAACCCACAAAGAAAAGCAGTAAACGCCTGGGAGAAAATACAAGACACATTTAACTGAGAGCAAAATAGAGCTCCATTACATAGTTCATTTCAATTTTCTGGGTTGCAAAGTGTAAGTACCGAAATTAGATAATTAACAAGAAACCAGTCTTATGTAACATACCTAGTCAATAGGTAAGTAATGTAAGAAAGGTGTAAATCTACAGAAAAGCTCAAAACTAGTTCTCGAACACTGTAGTCTATCAGAATCAGCAGAGGAGCTTTTTAAAAAACATTCCCTGGGCTCTACCACCAGATTTACAAAACCAGAATCGCCATAGTTGGACTAGAATACCTTAAGGGAAAAAAACGGCAGTTTTTCAGATGATTCAGATATACCCATGTTTGTACCAACCAATGATAAGTCATATATGCACATGCAAAACAAAAACAAAAACATAAACTACCATTCCACCACAGATATAAAAGAAATGCACTGAGCCTATGCCCTTTCTTGAAAATTGTTCATTAGCACAAATTCCTCTTTATTGGCATCCTTATTTTTGGCTTTCAAAACAATAAATTACAAAACACACACCTGCAAATCTCCTCAGGGAGTATATAACATGTCTAAATTTCCAGTATCTTCATAGTTTTGGACTGAGCAGCACAAAATTACTCAAGAAATTGACTAAATACATTCTTGAGAAGTAAAATAAAGGAGCCAAAATAACTGGAAAAGTTTAGCTCAAAAGAACTTAACCAACAGAGAGTAGAAGGATAGTTAGTAGAGTCTGGGAAGGATAGCGGGGGTGGGGAGTTGGAGGGACGGTTAATGGGTCAAAAAAAAAAGAATGAGGCCGGGCTCGGTGGCTCAAGCCTGTAATCCCAGCACTTTGGGAGGCTGAGGCGGGTAGATCACGAGGTCAAGAGATCGAGACCATCCTGGTCAACACGGTGAAACCCCGTCTCTACTAAAAATACAAAACATTAGCTGGGCATGGTGGCCCGTGCCTGTAATCCCAGCTACTCAGGAAGCTGAGGCAGGAGAATTGCCTGAACCCAGGAGGCGGAGGTTGC
>NW_022436972.1:19930228-20058428 GCF_009761245.1 Sapajus apella | reverse complement strand
CCCCCCCCCCCCCCCAAAAAAAAAAAAAAAAAAGAATGAATAACACTTAGTATTTGATAATACAACAGGGTGACTATACCACCCTGTTGTAGAAACTTACTGTCAATAACAATTGTGCATTTAAAAATAACTAAAAAAGTAATTGGATTGTAACACAAAGGATAAATGCTTGAGGGGATGGATACCCCATTTTCCATGACACGATTATTAACACATTGCATGCCTGTATCAAAGTATCTCATGTACCCCAAAAATATATATACCTACTATGTACCCACAAAAATTAAAAACTTAAAGAACCATAGTGCAATTAGAAAACTTAGACAAAAGCAATTTCAATTTCAGTACACTTAAACTTTTCTGTTTTAAGCTTTAGTTGTTTCTTTTAAAAATTATATATGAAGTGTGATTATGCTTTCCTTTGTGCTGGTACACTTGAATAGACCAAATGGAATAGAAAAATCAGCATTCATATTTCATAACTATTTACTGAATATCTACTATGTATATTGAGCACTTTTCTGGGCAATAGCAGAAAATATAGATAGATAATTAGACCCTGAATATGGCAATAAAAAGACAAAGTCCTTATTCAAGATGATACAACAGTTCTCTAATACAACCACCAGAGCAGCAAACAACAGAAGAGGTCTGATTGTTAAGCAACAACACCCCACCCTTTACAGTGTATATTTTCATTGTTTAAGTAATCATTAAGGGCCAAACTGTACTACATGCATAGCAAACAAAATCAAACTAGATTTAACTTGAAATGGCACTAGCAAAAGTCACAGAAACAAACAGCTTTAGAAGTAGGTAAAATTTTAGGGGTTTCATTCCATTACTTTACAAATAAAATTGAGGCCCACAGGAGTTATTTGCTTAAGGCCACAAAACCAACCAAACAAGGTAGAAAGAGTAGGGAAAGAACAAAGTCAAGAATTTTGATATTTGAACTGAACTTCTTAGTTGATAGTTTTTTTTGTTTTGTTTTGTTTTTGTTTTTTTTTTTTTTTTTTGAGAAAGGGTCTTGCTCTGCCACCTAGGTTGGAGTGTGGTGGCACAATCACAGCTCACTGCAGTCTCAATTTCCCGGTCATTTTTCGGGTTAATACACTTTCACAATTATATGTATTTTGTTCATGCATATTCTAGGTTTACTGGGCCATGTTAAAATTTAAAAAATTACTGCTTATGCTAATAGGTGAAAGGAAGGACATAAATTCATAAAACTCATAAAACAATTTTTCCAATTTTATATTAGTAAAAAATTTAATAATAACTCAACTTTTACCCCCAGGGACACAACATAAAATTGTTAATGTTGTTGCTTTCACCTTTTACCTCTTTTTCCTTCTTTTTACCATCTACTCGTCCCTCCCCACTAATAAAGTATTAGTAAGTTGCAAAATAAACTAAGGAAGGTACTAGATGAGAAAGAAACAGCAAAAACCAAAACCAGACAACCCCCACCACCAGAATTCATAAGCTAGATAATCTGGAATAACTGAAAATTGTTGCGGTAAGGTCAAAAATCAATGTGATAAGATATTTTTCAAAGTAGTAGCAATTAACAGTTATTGGGTGCCACGAACTGTTCTAAGAGTTTTGCCTGTGGTCATTTGCTCCTAATGACCATAGGAAGCTGGTGGTACGATTATTCCTGACTTACAGACCATGCCAAGAACACAGAGATTAAGTAATAGCTAGTAAGTGGTGTGCCTATTGAAATTCAGATAATCTGGTCTTACAGGCCAAGCTCTTAACCACTTTGTTAAAGATTCAACTTATACACCTGCATTTGGGTAGATGTCTAGGGGGAAGGGTTGCCAAGATACCCAATTTCTTTAGACATGAAAAATATGTAGTCTATTTTTCCTGGCTCTGCTTCATTTAGCCAAGGGTAAACCACTGAGCACTCTGATATTTGAACTTCTCGGTTAATAATTTTTTTTTTTAGACAGGGTCTTGCTTTGTCACCTAGGTTGGAGTACGGTGGTGCAATTATGGCTCACTGCAGTCTTAATTTCCTGGGCTTGAGCAATCCTGCTGCCTCAAACTCCCTGAGTAGCTGCAACTACAGGCATGCAAAACCATGCCTGGCCTGCTAATAAGTAATTTTAATACAAAAAGTTCATTGCACTCTTTCCTCTTTTTCCAACTTTTCTGTGAATAACTTTTCTTTTCAAAATATATACATATTTTTTTTCCAAGAGATGGAATCTTGCTCTGTGGCCCAGGCTGGAGCGCGGTAGCATGATCTCAGCTCACTGCAACCTCCCTCCACCTCCTAGGTTCAAGCGATTCTCCTGCCTCAGCCTCCCGAGTAGCTAGGACTACAGGCGCACACTGTCACGCCTGGATAATTTCTTTTGTATTTTAGCTGAGGCAGAGTTTCACCATGTTGCCCAGGCTGGTCTCAAACTCCTGAGCTCAGGCAATCCGCCTGTCTTGGCTTCCCAAAGTGTTAGGATTACAGGCATGAGCCACCACGCCCGGCCACTCAAAATAAATTTTAAAGAGAAACTTTGATGACTATGAATGATTCCTCAAAAAATACTTTCAATACAGTGTTAAGTGCTACATAAGATCAGATGGCATCTTAAATGTTTAACAGACATTATATAGTTAAAATAAAATGAAACTACCTTTGGGTTTTTCTAGAAGTCTCTGACATGTTTCTTTGACTTTGGCAAAGAGTTCAGAACCTGCTAACTTTTTAGAAATCCCAACTCTTAGCATAACAGCTCCAGGTGTGAATTTTAAGAGTGCAGCCCCAGGCTCTCGTGGTTCTTTTGGATGCTTTGGCATAAGACCAGACCAGTCCACGTCTATCACATCCAAGGGATCTGTAAAAAGTTAAAAAGCAAGATTTTTTTTACACCAAGAAATAGCAGTCTTATTATGTAGACAGAAATTTATATAAATCAAGCAAAACACAGAAAACATTACATGAAGTGTTTTAAACCAAAAATGTCCTATTCTTAAAATAAAAGCAAAGCCTTCCTATACAATATTCAGAATCTAAGGACTCCGACAAATAAAATAACCTTCCCACCAAAAGAAAACAGATAACCCATCCCATCCATACAAATAACTCATTTTAATTCTATGGGAGATCCCCAATGAAACAACTCTATTGATTTCACTCAGATTAGGTGTAATCTTTTGATACTTGAAACGAGAATCCTTTTAAGGGTTAAATCTAGGAGTACATGTGTTTGCAGTGCGTGCACACATACATTTTAATTTTCAAAAGCAACTATTTTGTTATGAAATCTCTTTAAGAGTCACAAAGTGACTATTATTAACATTGAGAGCAAATAATCCATCCACTGAGAAGGAAGAGTTGGAGAAATAATGTTCTACTTAGAAATACCTACTATCAGAAAATAACAAAGATAACAATTATACATACCTCCTACATCAGTAGAAAAAATTGTAAAATATAAGAGCAAATAAAAATAAAAATTTAATATTTTACATAATCAAAGAAAACACCCTCACTGTGATTAAAAAAAAAATGTTAGTAACAATCAGACACGAATTGGAATGATTCAAGAGGAATGTTAAGGGGTGTTGCTTCATGGTATAATCACTAGAGTGAGTTCTGACAATGTGCAAAGTACTGTAAGTCAAAATAATTACCAAATTTAGAAAATTGATAGAAAGAGGTATATAGTGTTCCAATATAATGTCAACTACTGTAAATTTTTGACAGGTTGTTTAAAAAGTTGGCTAGTGTCACCACAGTTGTGAAGCTCTGTACCATGTATCTACCATGTAGAAAGAACACTGCCATACAATCTACTTGGAATCAGTAAATTCAAAGTCATATGATTCTTAAACTGTGGAAAATAAATCTTAGAATTTTGCTATTTTAAATGAGACCCTCTCTAATTCATAGGCAATGCCTACTTAAAAATGAGCAGGCATATAGGCTATAATTTTCATTTTATTGGCCTTTCAACCTTAACTAAAATATAAAGGGAAAAATTCTAGGTGACTTAGGTCAATTTTTGCAGTGTGGAAGGTAAGAATACTTTAATACCATATATCAGATAATCTTCATGTTTAACCACCTCTGCAAATAGTTACCTGGCATCTTCTCCTCATCCTGTTGGTCCTCCCTCTTTTCTGCATCACCTGCCAGAATTTCATCTAGTTCATCATCACTGATTGGCTCGTATCCTTCTCCAGCACCAGAGCCTAACGAATGTGCATCATCTAACTTGGACTCGTCATCTCCTGCTAAATAGGCAAATTAATTTCAGACCAAAGACAGCATGAAAGGGAGGCAATGACTAAGTCAAACCAAAAGGTAGAGGCTACACACATTATAACGATGTGAAAAACATCTTTTTCATCAGAAAACTACATCTTTTAATTATTCAAATACTTGATAATATCAAAAGAAAACAAAAATAAAATTTAATTAAACTTTAACAGCAAGAATACAATCTGGAAAGCAATGATCAGAGGAGGTTATCAGATCTCAATTAAAATATGACAAATAAAAGTTACTACTAACATACTAATGTTGATTGTGTGTTAATTTTCAATAATTTAAAACTTTAAAAACTCAACAAATCTACTAACTTTAAAAGGTTTCAATAATTTATCTAAATAAAGTAATTTAAAAACTTGCAAACTTATTTAAAAAATTTACTTGAAGCTTAAATCTTAGTTCATATTATTTAGCTCATTATATAAACTTTATAGCAGTGAGGTAAAAATACAAAGAGTGCCATTAATTCTCTCTCTACATCTCAATTCCCCCTCCCTATCTCAATGATCTTTTTTCAGAGGAGAACCTTTGTCTTCTGGTGAGTTAGTTGTGAACTTAATCCTAAAATTACAGAATATACTTAATATTTATAATCATTAGCTAACCATACAGGTCACTGAATCTACAACACTAGGTTTCAAAATGTAACAGTATGCTTTATGAGTATGAATTTGCAGCAAATATAAGAAGTTATAAGATGTTTCTAGTCATTCCTGTGATTTTCCATATTATTAAATTCTACAATAATCTCCCCATATCCTCACTAATTCACTTTTAAGGTAGCCAATTTTAGTAACTTTGCCATATAAACATACATCTAAACATAAATGCACATAATAGGATTTTTCATTTTTCAAGGTGATCCAACTCATTTTCCTAAAGTGAATAAAAACTTTGTGTCACATAGCAAGAGATTCACTTATAAATTTCTATGCTATATTATCTGTGATCATAACTACCAAATGATATATTTTAGAGATGAGGGACATGGACTCCAATCACAAGAGAGCTATTATAATGATTAATTCAATTATATTCAATTATATCCCAAGGTTGTACCTCCATCAGAACCACGCTTCATGATTTGATGCTATTTATACTCAAAATTGAGATGAAAATGTAATATGAAGAGATGAATTTGAAACAGTTAAGTGCCTTGAGCAGAGAAGGCTTCATCAAGAAAATAACGTTTAAATTGGGACTTGAAGTTTTAAGAAGAGACAGACGAAAGAAAAAGGTCTATCAGGCAATGGTATGAGTGGGTACAAAGAAGGGCAGAGAATGGAAAGGTGTGAGCCAACTTGTCTAGTAAATGGGGGCTGAAGGGTAAAGAGCAGACGCATGGAGAGTAAGGTTTCACATAGCTGAGGCTGGCTTTGAGTGGGCCAAAAGATTGATGTGGACTCAGCATTCCTATTCTAGGACTGGAGAGTACCAGTGGGATTATACAGTCAATCTGAAATTAAATACAGTTTCAGGTAGTGCTATTATTTCATGTATTTGTTCTCAACTGCTTTAAAAAAACAGAGATTCACTAATAATTATTTGAAATTCCTCTCTGAACTAAGAAGTCATTTCAATTTTTGTGATTGTATTTTTTTAACATCTAAGAAAAGGATGCGATGGTTATTCTTCAACATCTATACGAATTGCAGTTAAACAATCTTTTATTTCATTTAGGTTTATGTAAACCAAATCTACCTTACTGGTACTACTGATGGGACCACATTAGAAATACATATATATATATATCATACAGGCCTTTTCCTTATGAAATCTACTTCCTCTATAAGAGAATGGCGCATGGAATCAATTTGCCTATTAATGGATGACCTTTCAAAAGAAAATCGTTGTTTCCCAAGAAATCTGAAAAGAAATAAAGCAGTATCACAGACAAAAAAGGTACCACTCACCTTCCAGGCTGTCAGTTCTCTCAGATTTATTTATATCTTCAAATCCCTGCACAGATCCCAGATCTTTATCCATTCTCTCTTTATCCACGGCTACAGAGTCTCGGGAAGTGCCTTCTAGATCCCTTTCATGTTCACCTTCCAGTTTTGCTTCACAGCGTTTCACAGACTCTAACTGAGAACTCTCAAAAGTTCTGTCTCTGTCTCTGTCCCTGTCTCTTTCAACAGAATCAGAAATCAGTCTCTCTCTCTCCCTATCCAAGTCTCTCCTTTTGTCTCGTTCTCTCTCTCGTTCTCGTTCTCGCAATCTATCTCGATCCCTGTTGCGTGGCCAATCTTTATCGGCATCTCGGTCCCACTCTCTCTGCCTCGTATCTCTCCTCTCTCTCTCCCGCTCTCTATCATGTTCATATCGATCTCGTTCTTGAAGCCTGTCTCTGCTATCAAATGACCCAGATCTTGAATGGACCTGTCGATCTGACTCTGGAGAACTTCTTCTTGAACTATGACTTCTTGAATCCTGGCGATCTAAAATAAATACACCATATACAAAGAGCTATTAGCACACAGTAAAATAGAAACAAAATGCTTCATTTTAGGATCCTTTAAAACATAATTTACCTTTTTCCATAGCCTATGTAATTTTCTATCTTCCATATTGGCTTTATGTTCTATATATTCCTATATTCTACACACACATATATATATATTTATCTACATTGTTTGAGCTTTCCTACTCCCCTATCTTATTTCCGGTGGTCAAAAGAGGCAGCCTTGACTGCATGAATAGTAGGAAGATTAAAATCATAGGCATCAATGAGGGACTTGAACATATAAACCCTTCCCCCAAGACACACTACTAAAATCCTGATATCAAACTGATTAACACTATTGTATGTATTTCTATTATAATCTTGGTTTAAAGCGATAACAGGTAACATTTTAATGGGGCAGCTAAGCTTTTCTTTTAAAAGTTCCATAAAATTTAAGGCAGCATGTAAAGTAACCAATTTAGCATTACTTTAGAATTAAAGTATGTAAAAATATACCAACATAGGAAACAATGACTAGATCATAATTCAATTTTATTACCTGAAGAAGTACTTCGACTGGGTTCTCCACGCTTTAACTGATCAATCCTAGATTTTCTCTCTCCTGTGATTTCCAGGCTTTTGGTTTTTTCTCTATCTCTTGAGCCACTGTGCAGTACTCTCTTTCGACCACTTTGATCATCTCCACTTCGATGGGCAGAATCATTGGATGGGGAGCGCAGACGACCAGACGTATGACTACGATTACTCCGATTGCTCCCGAGGCTGCTGCTCCGCTTTTGATCCACAGGCTTGCGATGTGATGCATCTTCTATAGTCACGTGAGGTGCCTCTACTTTTTCCACTCGTGTTCTGTGGCATTTTCTGTGTGAGTCTTCATTGGCAAAAGTATTATTGGTGGTATTGGTGGGGGTGGCAGAGGTGGAAATGGTGATGGCAGATGTACTGAAAGAGGTGGCGGCAGCAGCAGTAGTGGCAAGAGTTGCAGGCGCAGTTGCAGTAGTGGCAGTAGCCACAGGTGGTGGAGGAGGAAGAAGAGAAGATAGAGGAGAAGGGGTACTACCAGGAGTAGCTGCGGCGGCAGCATGCTCTTCTGTCACCTCTGTACGGTCAGGCACATCCTCATCAGACCAGTCACTGAATGCTGTATCTTCTTTTTTCTGAGGGTCCTCTAGAATACCATTCTTACCATTGCAAATTTCAACCAATTCCTCTTTAGTTGTTATAGGGGGAGTCCGTGGGCCTCTTTTCTTCTTACTTTGCTGGGCTGCTTCTTCATCAGAAATATCAGAATCACCTTTGGATTTTTTACGTTTTTTTTCAATGCTTTTCTTTTTCTGTCCTTTTTTTGGTGAAAATACTTGACCATCTTCAGATGTTGTCTCTATGTTACCCCTCTCTATTCCAGTATCCTCCTCTTTCTTTTTCTTAATTGGTTTCTTTTGAATTTTTGCTTTCTTCTTGTTTTCATCATGAGCTCGATCAGATGTCTCTCGATCTTCAGACTGGTGATGTCCTATAATGTCCTGTGCACGCATTCTTGAGTTTTCCAGGATTTCTGCCTGTTCTCTCTGTTTATCTATGGAAGAAACTTTTTCCTTGACTTCCTGTTCTTCATAGCGCCTTGAACTCTCTTTCCTTTCTGGTTTACGATCCTCCTCTTTCCATCTACCCTGTCTGTCTTCTGTGAGGTGCGAGGGACTAAGAGAACGAGATTCTTGAGGCCGTACAACTTGACTCAAGAGTCTATGTTTTTCATCTATATAAAAGATAAAAGTAATCACACACTCACCAGGTTAATATACTGCATGGCACATAAAAATAATAATAAGACAGTCTCTCCTCACGCCTGTAATCCCAGCACTGTGGGAGGCCGAGGTGGGTGGATCATGAGGTCAAGAGATTGAGATCATTTTAAAACTTTTAAAATGACAATAATTTTGGTAAAAATAAAAATATGGCTTTACTATAAATAATATAAAATTGCAGTACTCTAACATATACTTTAGTCACAAAAGGAGACATTTAGAGGAAGCAAAGCAAGACAACTTTTTAAAAATCTTAATTCATCATTTCCTACTAAGTATGAAAGGATGGTTTCATGGTTACAAATGAATATGAATATAGAGAAACAGAAAACAGAATCTGCTTACTTTTATCATCTCCACTGTTGTAGGCATCACTGTCCGGAGAATGTTCACGCCGGCGCTTTGGGGACTGTCTAGGGCTGGGACTCCCTTCATTTCTATAGCGCTTCCTAAATGGGCAAGCAAACACAATTTATAAAATTCTAGAGGGCAAAAAGAGATTTCTTTATTTTTACTAGTATCTCTTTACTTTATAAGTGGAACATATAATTGTAGAAAAGCAATATTGTCAGAGTTGTAGCATACAAAGGCTACTCAATGTCTTTAATAAAAATTCTTGGCCGGGCGCGGTGGCTCAAGCCTGTAATCCCAGCACTTTGGGAGGCCGAGGCGGGTGGATCACGAGGTCA
Organism: Sapajus apella; assembly: GCF_009761245.1. Lineage (NCBI taxonomy): Eukaryota > Metazoa > Chordata > Mammalia > Primates > Cebidae > Sapajus > Sapajus apella. The sequence continues at coordinate 20,049,182 of NW_022436972.1, read as the reverse complement.
AGAGATCGAGACCATCCTGGTCAACATGGTGAAACCCCGTCTCTACTAAAACTACAAAAAAATTAGCTGGGCATGGTGGCGCGTGCCTGTAGTCCCAGCTACTCAGGAGGCTGAGGCAGGAGAATTGCTTGAACCCAGGAGGCGGAGGTTGTGGTGAGCCGAGATCGCGCCATTGCACTCCAGCCTGGGTAACAAGAGCGAAACTCCGTCTCCAAAAAAAAAAAAAAATTCTTTACTTCATTTGCTAAGAATTGTGAACTTAAAATATACAACATTTCTTCTTTCTTCATTGTATATGTAGAATCACTCAAGTGAAAACTGCCAGATTTAAATACTGCAAGGTGGTAACACATAGCACAGAAATCAATATATTAATGTACCCTCTAATATAAACATTCAGCAATTTTGCATTCTTATGATATAAAAATGCCTTATGCTGCAGAGGTGAATGAGAAAACCTAATATTGGCTTTGAGGTAAAAAAGGTATGAGTTCAACTTATAACTACATTAGTTATCATGCAGCCTTAAGTAAGTTCCTTGAAGTCACTGAACCTTAGCTTCTTATCTGAAAATGGGAGGGAAATGGGAGTCCATCTCATAAAACTGCAGCGAGGAACAAATCAGTTATGTCATAAACCAAGTGCCAGATATGTTGTGGATATACTGTAAAATCAGTTCCTTTCCTCTTCTTAGAAATCACTTACTTATTAACAAACTAATAAAATAATTCATGCTGATTACATTTTTTTGTTCCTTAGTTGAGCTTTAAATGAGTAGCAATTTACATCTCTTGGTAAATTGCTACTCTTTAAATGATACTCATTTAAATAATACTCATTTAAAGAGTAGCAATTTACTTCAATTATTCTAGTGTTTTCCCACATTTTCATTAAAATCTGACCACCTGTTTTTTTAATTAACATTGTTTATTTACAAATACTATGGTCAAAAGTTAAAAAACATATTGTATACACAGACCAATGAAACAGAATAGAAAACCCAGAAATAAAGTCAAATGGTCTTCAACAAAGCATACAAAACATAACTGAGGGAAGGACATCCTATTTACTAAATGGTGGCGGGAAAACTGGCAAGTCACTTGTAAAAGAAGGAAAATGGAACCCTGTCTCTCACAAAAATCAACTCAAGATGGATCAAAGACTTACATCTAAGACCTGAAACCATTAAAATTCTAGAAGTTAACACTGGGAAATTCTTTTGGACACTAGCCTAGGCAAAGACTCATGACCAAGACTCTAAAAGCAAATGCAGCAAAACCAAAAATAAATAAATGGAACCTAATTAAACTAAAAAACTTCCGCACAGCAAAATAAATAAAGACAATCCACAGAAAGGGAGAAAATACTTGGAAACTATGCAGCCAACATAGGACGAGTATCCAGAATCTATAAGAAACTAACAATCAGCAAGAAAAACATAAATAATCCCATCAAAAAGTTGACAAAGGATGTGAATAGACCTTTCTCAAAAGAAGACATGCAAACAGCCAATGAACATATGAAAAAATGCTCAAAACCACTAATCATCAGGGAAATTCAAATTAAAACTATAATGAGATGTCACCTTACTCCTACAAAAATGGCCATATAAAGTCAAAAAACAGTAGATGTTAGCATAGACGTGGTGAAAAGGGAATGATTATACACTGCTGGTGGGAATATAAATTAGTACAACCTCTATGAAAAACAGTATGGAGAGTCCTTAAATAACTAAAAGGAGATTTTTGATCCAGCAGTCCCACTACTGGGTATCTACCCAAAGGAAAGGAAGTCATTATACGAAAAAGAGTCATTATGACTTTATATAGAAGTTATTATATGCAAAATTCACAACTGCAAAGACATAGAACCAACCTAAGTGCCCATCGGCCAAAGAGTGCATAAAGAAAATGTAGTATATATACACACCATGGAACCACAGAATACTACTCAGCCATAAAAAGGAACAAAATAATGTCTTTTGCAGCAACTTGTTCTCACTTGTGAGAGCTAAGCTATGAGTATGCGAAGGCATACAGAGTGATATAACGGGCTCTGGGGACTCAGAAGTGGGAGGGTGGGAGGTGAGTGAGGGATAAAAAACCACATGTTGGGTATAATGTGCAGGTGACAGGTGCATTAGAATCTCAGAATTCACCCAGGTAACCGAAAACCTCTTGTACACCAAAAGCTATTGAAATAAAAACAAGGTAAAAATATATTGCAGCACATGTATATCCTGGACAGCTCCTTTATATAGATGAGCAACCATGTGGAGACAGCCCCAGGTGTATAGGACAACTCACAGGCCCAAGCTTGTGTACTACTTTATCCAAAGCCCCTCTCCCATCAATAGCTGGTCTATTTCCCCATTTTTCCTATCTAAGTGGCCTAATGACTTGCTATGACAAGAGAATGTGGTGAAAGTGCCACTGTGCAAATGTGAAGAGGGTTCAGGAGGCCTTGCCGCTTCAGCTTCTGTCCTCTTGTTATGTTTCTACCATTACATGCAAAGCCAAGTTTAGACTACTGAAGGCCAGGAGGTCAAGTGGAGGGGAAACAAGACGCCCTAATTGCCAGACACACGAGTGAGACAATCCTGGGCCTCTAGGCCCAGCTGCACTGTCAGATGGAATGCTGATACATGAGATACTCCAACTGAGACCAACAGACACCATTCTGTTGAGCCCAGGCAAAATCACTAATCCATAGAATCATAAGCAAATAAATGGTTGTTTTAAGCTACTAACTTATGTGGTGGTATGTTATATAGCAAGAGATAACTGATACACTAGAATAAAGGGAAAATTTAAAACATGAAAAAAATAAAGTTCTTTCAAGGAAATAACAAGATAAACACAATTAGAGTACAATAAAGATGGCTATTCAGTAAACCTATATAACAGCAGTTAAAAAAAGCGTTGGAGAAAATGAACTACTGAGATGACAATACAGTTAATGAAAGATTAAGATATTAATCTCACCTAACTAGCTTCTGTTACAGAGTTATCCAACTCCTAAATTTCTGGGGTCATTGTCAACTCTTAGATTGCCTAACCATGAAAAATCAGAAGAACTTTTGCTATTATAAACAGAGATCAGAAGCATGAAAAAAATACAGGTTGAGTACCCCTTATCTGAAATGCTCTGGGTTTTGAATATTTGCATTGTACAGTATTACTGGTTGTGCATCCTTTATCTGAAAACCTGAAATATTCCAATGAGCACCTCCTTTGAGTGTCATGTCAGTGTTCAAAAAGCTTTAGATTTTGGAGCATTTCAAATTTTGAATTTTTGGATATGGGTTGCTCAATCTGTATTAATGAAAGCATAGGACTGAATAAAAGACAAATAATAAAAGATTTCAGAATTTTAATCTTAGAAAATAAAGAGGTCAGAAAAGTGGGGGGTGGGGAGGATGGGAATAATATGTATGTGTGCCTCCATGTGTTAAAAAAGGTATCTCTAAAGTTTATGTTAAGGTAAGATTTTTCAAAATGTTAAGGAGAGGGAAGAGGAAAGTAAGGCATGGGGTGTATTATAGAACACAATGGTTGCAGATTAAAGAAAACTGAAGATATATAAATTATTTTGTTTGTTTTTGCAAGGTAAGCAACAGTGTTTATCCCAGTTGGAGACAAAAAAGCAGTTAACTCTAATTAAAGTTTGGTTTTGTGCCCACAGAACTTCAAAACTGACCAATGAGAGTTTCGAATTCCCATGAATACTGATCAGCTTAGTCAATAACTGTCTCCCCCTCAGCTAATGAGAGCCCCAACACAGAGAAGACTGCTAAGCTGACAGGGACAACTCTGGGGCCATCTTAGCCATCATTTTGAGAAAACCTTTCTGAGACTGAAACTAGTAACACAGGGAAACTGGAGAGATGGAAGTTGCTAATGCTTTGTTTGAGAATCTGGATATAGCTACATTGGAACAAGTAAAAGCTAACCTCCAACTTCCTAGATATTTGAGCAAGTAAGTTCTTTTTTGGTTAAAAGACAGTGGGGTGGGGGAAATGCCCTCAGATACATGAGATGCCAAGAACACATCTTTTGACCCCAAAGAACTACTCCACAGCACAAGAGAAAACACTTCCTTTTCTCTCATCTTCGAACCATGCAGTGATTACAAGGATTCCCTCAGTTCTAAGACATTGTGAAGACTTCCTGTGGCCTGGGGGCAGTGACTCCATAACTGCACATAAAACTCATGAAGGATCATCAGAATGGCACAGACGATATCCCTTGGTGACTAGTCTAGGAGATGTGATGGGATACAAGTTCACTGATTCCTGTCTTAATTTAAAAATTATTTTTTCTAACAACTGAAAAAACTTGTGGCTTTTTTTTTTGAGACAAGGTTTCCACCCAGGCTGGAGTGCAATGAGGCAATCCTGGCTCACTGCAACCTCTGCCTCCTAGGTTCAAACAATCCTCCCATCTCAGCCTCCCAAACAGCTGGGACTACAGGCATGTGCCAACCATCTCTGGCTAATTTTTGTAGAGATAGAGTTTTGCCATGTTGCCCACGCTGGTCTCAAACTCCTGGCCTCAAGGGATCTGCCCACCTAGGCCTCCCAAAGTGCTGGTTAAAAAAACTTTAGAAAAACAGGAAAATATACAGAGAAAAAAAAAAAAAAAAACAGGAAATTAAGAGTACACTGAAAAGCATTAAATAAAACTTTGAATTCTTTCCTGAAATGCAATGCGTTATTAACAACTGATTGGCAATTATTCTTACTTTGATTTTCTTTCATCATGTCCATCTCTTGGATTCCTATCTTCTCGGATCTCCTCTCGCTTTTCCCTGCGGTCATCTCGTCCTTTGTCTTTGTCTTCCCAATCCCTTTGGCGCTCTCGTTCTTTATCCCTTTCTCTAGCTCTTTCTCGTTCCCGTTCTCGCTCTCGCTCTCTCTCCCGTTCTCGCTCTCTCTCTCTCTCCCTCTCTCTTTCTTCTCTTTCTCGCTCCCGTTCTTTTTCCCTGTCTCGCTCCCTCTCTCTTTCCCGCTCTCGATCATGGTCTCGGTCTCTATCCCTTTCACGATCTCTCTCTTTTTCTCTTTCTCTCTCCCGTTCCCTAGCACGCTCTCTTTCTAGTTCTCTCTCTTTTTCTCTTTCCCGATCCCGTTCACGTTCCCTCTCTCTCTCCCGCTCCCTGTCTCGTTCTCGTTCCCGATCTCTCTCTCTAGCCCTTTCATCTCTTCTATCATCCACTCTGTCTACTCTTCGTTCCTCTCTTCTTTCATCACGCTCAAGCTCGTCATTCCTTCCCTGATGTCGAATTGGTGAGCTTGGTCTTTGATCTACAATGAAAATCAAGTTTTGTCAGTGATTAATTGGTAAGACAGCATGGTAAATCTTAAAATTTTATCTGTGTATAGGGTCACACTGGCAACAAATCACAAACCAAGTAGCTTATTTAATTTTAACTTAATCATCCAAGTAATAATCACCCCTAGACCTCAAATTTTTTAAAGATAATTTTTATTTGCCCTCTAACTACCATGTTTCCTACTCCCCATCAACCCCCTTCCCCCCTCCCGCTGATCCATCTTTGATCTTTCTCTGCATGCTCCCTACCCTACCTCCAGCCCACTGCTCCAACCCCACTTTCTGCCATCTCTACCCTTCACCTCTGATCTTCTCTGTCCCCCCAGCAGGACCTGAGAACACTGGTGGCAAAGGATAGGGGCAGCAGGAGGTGTAGAACATAGGAGCTGAAGGAAAAAAAAAATTTCCCTCGTAAGTCACACCTCTAATTTCAGGCCAAAATATATACACATCAAAGTGCAGGTATTATGTGAGGAAAATATAGTAGAACAAAACATATGTCAGAATTTGTTGCTGCAATATCAATCTCTTATCATGAACTATATAATATTCAGAGTACTGATGTCTAGCAATCTTGAAATAAATGTAAAAAGTGTTTCATATTAGTGATGTATATTTGTAATTAATAACCAATTACTAATAAATTAAAAGATTTGCTTAATTATATAACTGATTACTCAGATGAAGAGCCGTTTTCTTAAAATGTTAACTGATAACCTCATCACATTTTATATAAATTTTTTCCATGTACACACAAATCACATAAACACAGAGTAAATGAATGCATGCTGCCCAAATACCCAATTGAGCAGAAAGTTAGTCTGGGATAAAAAAAAAGTCCAAGAGGATGGAATGAACTGTTTTAAAGAGATAGCCATTTTTGAAAACAACTACTGTGGTCTGATCTAGGCTACTGTGATGTTTCCATTTACATACTATATCTATTGGTTGTTCGATAAAGATCATACTACAATATGGCCAACAGGTTGGTAAGTGGAACATCTAACATTAACTAATTAAGCAGAATAATTTTAGCATGTTTCCAGGAAGTGTTCAATATAGTATTTTGGGTTTCCCTTCCTAATCACTGATTAAAAAGACAAGAATTATCTATGTTTACTATTTTAGAGGTTATAGATCCAGATACAAATGATCATAGCATTTTAAAGCTAAATCAAAATGAAATCCTACATGGTTGCTTCTCCCTCTTTCTTTTTAAAAACAGAAATTATGGTCCAGAGTTGACCTGCCAACGTCACAGAGATGGTAGATGCATTAGAAATCAGTTTTCTTAAACCCTTTTACTTTGGCCGAAACCAGCTTAAATTTGAAGTGGTTCTTCTGTACCATACTTTGGATTCCTAGAATGCTATCTAACCATCTTTTATATTGTCTGAATTCCTAGTTTGGAGAAGTCATACCAACATCATAACATTACAAGACAATCTGAAACAAATTAAATACCATAACTTATAGTAAATCATACTTCAAATTTCTAATTATAGCAATATCAGCAAATAGACTATTCAGACATGGTTTTATGAGAGATATATTTTATTTTCTCAACCAAAATAACAATGCTACTTTCTTCAAAGGAAAATGGAAAGAATATAAGAACAACACTTTAATATGTCTAAACTATCTTCCCCTGTCTTTCCCCACAATGTGTTATTCAAAGATGTGCTTCTACTTTCATATTTCCTTATTTTAATAAACCACATACTGATTCATCAAAGCTGAAAAATCTGAGTTGCCTAAGTCTCATCATATCCAAGCTTCACTTCTACAATATTTATTCTTTTTCTGTCCCCATATCAACAGTTATTAACTCAGAACTTAATAAGGTCTGCTTAGAAGCTTATGTCATCAATAGTCTAACTAATTGGTATCCTTGTTTTTGATCTTTCTCAACATTCTTAATATGTTTTTCATGAAAATTATTTTTTCCAACTGTTTAAAAGCAGTTATCTTATAGACAGTGAAAGGCAATTAAATTCAAATTTTTAGCCTGACTAACCTACCTGACCTATAGTCTTTCAACAGTCCTTTTCCCTGGCTTCTTTTCTACCTTGCCAATTATAGCATACTCTGACTCTAATCTCGTAACACAATTCCTTACTACTTCAAAGTACATGTTTCTTTCAGTCCTGGTGTCTGTACATACTGTACCCTCTCCCTGTAAAGTGCTCCTTCTGCAGTTCCCTTTTATACTTCAGGCCCTAATTCAGATGTTACTTCTTTAGGGAGCTTTCTTGGAACTTCTCAGAACTGTGTTTGCTCCTTTGTCTTCTCACAGAACTTTATAGAGTAGTAGCATTTACCACATTTTAATTTTTTGGGTGGGGAGTTCTTCCCTCTCCCATTAAATTCTACGAGCACAAGAATTACTGTATCTCATGTGCCTAGCAAAGTGCCTAGCATGGGTATTCAACAAATATTTGTAAAATACTAGCCAGACATGCTGGTTCACGCCTGTAATCTCAGCACTTAGGGAGACCGAGGCAGGCAGATCACCTGAGGTCAGGAGCTCTAGACCAGCCTGGCTAACATGGTAAAACCCCATTTCTACCAAAAACACAAAAAATTAGCCAGGCATGGTGGTGTGCGCCTGTAATCCCAACTACTCAGGAGACTAAGGCAGGACAATCACTTGAATCCAACGGGTGGAGGTTGCAGTGAGCTGAGATCGTCCCGTTGTACTCCAGCTTGGGCAACAAGAGCGAAACTCGGTCTCAAAGGAACCTCCAAAATATATTTTTTTATTTCAATCATACATCTGATAATTATTGAAGTAGTTACAGTAAAATTAAAATAGAGAACTGAACTTTTACTCAGAAGACCTGAGTTTGAATTCCAGGTCTGGAACCCACTTCTCTAATATTGTAATCTTAGTTCTCTTAGATCTAACCCCCAAAATTGTGAAAACATGAATTATTTTATCATACCTACGCTTACAAGGGTATTGTAAAGATTAAGTCAGAATATACATAAAGCAACTCTCAAAGTTCTTGGCACCTAGCAAAAGATCAGCACATGTGGTTGAACTAACAGTAAGATTGAAACCAAATGTTACTACTGAATTCAGGCATGAGATGAGAAAAATCTGAGCAAGGATATGAAGATAGAAAAAAGGGAAAAAAGATTTTTAGAAAATAATCACCAGGATGTGTAAGTTCTAAAAGTGTTAGGGAAGAAATAATTTCAGCTATCAACACAGGACATAGAAACTCCAGCCCTATCTGTAACTAAGGAAATTCTACACATCTTTCAACCAAAATGCATTAGGCTTACCTTAACGAACTCAAACCAATCAACACTGCTGCTTCTAATCCTATCTATGCTCCCAAAAGTAGATGATGTCTTAGAAACTTTATTCTTCACACTAACCAATCAAGATATAATATTACCGCTTTGATTCAGCCCATAGTAAAATAGCAATATTCAATTCTCTGGGCCATCAAGTTTCAAGCTATATTAATCTCAGCATTATAGTGAACCTTACTTCAGCCAAGGTTAGTAAGACCTCCATAAAATTTTAAATGTTTAAAGGTCCTAATAAGTACAGAAATAAAAGCTTGTAAAAGAAAGTATTTACAACTCTTTTTAAGTGCTTCCTAGTAATCTTGCTTCAAAATTGATTTAAGAGATCTGATAGATGAACAGAAAAAGTTGTAGCTTAAGACATATTAGAATGTAAAATTTGCTAAAGCAAATATCATATATTCTTAGGATAGGATACAAATAAAATATTTCTTTAAACAATCCCCAGTTTTATCATTTTTTAAATTGCTTTTTTCTGGCAGTCTTTATAAAATTCTATTATCATAGTGAATGAGTGAGTAGCCAGGATACTCAGATGAGAAGGTTTAGGTATTTCCTGAATCAGAAATGCCTGGAATGGAACCATCTACATTCTTTAAAGGTTTATAAGCTATTTGTTAAGATGAGAGACACACAGCAGGGCACCCAGTTTTTGCACTTTGTTGCCAGTCGGTACTGGTTACTAACTATTAACATAATCCCTCCTAAACCATGTGAACAACGAGTATATGAACATATATAATAGTTTCAAGTATGTTATCAAGCAAAAGTCTTCAAATATATTTTACATTAAAAAGTAAAAAACAATTCTCCCAATTGAGGTTGTTCACTATTAAATAAAATTGTTTGACGAACCTCTTTCTCTGTTGTCACGACGGTCTCGCTCTCCATGTCTTCTCTCAAAGGAAGAATCCCTTGCTTGATCTCTGTTGTCTCTTTCAGGATATCTGTCTCTTTCAGGATAGCTACTTCGAGTTTCCCAGCTGTCATGATAGTTGCTATTACTACTGTGACTATCAATTTGAGAACCTCTTGAGCCTCGACTTCCTAAACAAAGGATATTCACACAAATGTTTAGCACATATGCTTTATTCAACAAATTTCATCAGTCCCAATCTTTCCTCTTAAAGACTGTTAATATTTATATTTAAAATTCCAAAGTGTGGTAATCACTCCTGAAAAGAGTACCAAGCAACGATTCAGAACACCCAAGGTGTCCAATGACTGACTTGAGTAGGCCAAGTCCCAGTTTTCCCTATCTCTACAAAAATCATACAAAAAATCATAAAATAATACTCATTAAAATTAACTTCCCCACCCCCCAAAAAACCAAAAACGATTTCTTCATATCTAATTCACAGAAATATAATGAAAGAAAAAAATGGGTATAAATTACTGCTTAAATACAGTTTACAGTGAAAACGTTCTAACACAGAACACCAAAGTTAATGACAACATTAAACTGTATGTGAAAATTTTCATTAACAGATGTGGGAAACAAATGTTCACAGTGGCTTTTGATCAGTGTTTGGGGAGAGGGGAGAACAGTGGGTGGAGGAAAAGAGTGGTCATGATAATTAAATTTCAGCAGTTTGGAAATAGTTAAAAATATATTTAAGTCACTTGGGTGATGGCAAATGCTTTTCATGAAAAGAAAAATGGCTCAAGATAATGACAGATTGACAGGGTCTGAAGCAAGTACAAATACTGAAGAATACACCAACCAGTCATTTCTAATGCCAACAATTTTGAAAACGCACAACTTTAATTCTACTTTAATTTAATGAATATTTTTATCGTATTTATACCTATTTAACAGAAATTAACTTCCTTGTGATTCTACTTTTTTGTCTGATACTGATTTTCTTAGTGTTCCACATCAATCAAGATGATAGGCATGACTGGATATAATTAAATCAGGGGGTCTAGCTCAAGCTCCATTTATCTTTTGCTATTTTAAGTAGTAATTCCAATTAGGAATTTATAAGGAAGATTGCAAGTTCAATTAATTAAAAATTATGGTGATGAAATGTTAACAAATGTAAGAAATAACACATTAGAAATCTTAGGAGATTTTATACTTTCTATACGATCATATAAGATACAGTTCACTGGCAAGTCAAAAACCTTACCCTTTTCAGGTAACTCAGGAACTCTCCCCCTACTTCTGCCCATTCGGTCATTTCTAATTTCACTTCGAGACTCATTTCTGGACTCATTCCTTATTTCATTACGAGAACTTTCTTCTCTCAAATGGTTTCGGCCATAACTCCGGGATTCTTCTGGATATGTCTCCTCCTTTCGATGAGTATCTCGACCTTCACGGTCCCTGTAGTCGTGGGCATCACGAGTGGACCGAGAATCTCTGGGATCACGGTTCTCTTTGGCATCTCTGCTATAATCCCTCATTTCCCTTGAATCCCGAATGTCTCTGGAGTCTCTTAGTTCCCTTCGCTCTCTAGTATCTCTGGCATCTCTCCGATCCCGACCATCTCGAGGTTCTCTGTCATCTCTGTGGTCTCTAGAAGAACTCTGATCCTGTTCATACTCTCGTTCTTCTCTTGAGTCCTTTTCTCTGTCTCGTTTGCCCCTAGTCTCTGTAATGCATTTTTGGAAATCGACTGTAATTGCTTTTACAAAGTTTCAGGAAACTAGACAACATATGAATACAGAACTTTAAAAATTTTATTACAATGACAATCCATGTTCTTTGCAAAAAAAAAATAAATAAATAAGAAGCTGAAATCCCACAGATAATGATAGCCATATTTTTCATTGGATAAACTCTGAACATGAATTTCCTCTGCCCCAACTTACCTATACTTACAGATCCTAAACAGCTGAAACAAGTTGATCTCCTATCACTGATGGCTTACTTTTCAGAAGCCACTTTTAGACACAGACAGAGACACTTCAGTTGCTTTAATTTCTTCTATCAACTATTAGGCTAGGCTAGTCTAGACAACATGTGATCTCCTCAAAGGTACGTCGGTACTAGAGGGTAACCTATGGTTAGTAGGCTAGCTGGTTAAGAGATACTGTTATTCACTCTCTTTTCCTGTGCTGTCTAATGGTATAACACTCATGTATCCAAGTCTTTAAAGCTTTCTCCACTTAGAGCGTTTTGCTAGCTGGCTGTGGTGGCATGTACCTACAGTACCAGCTACTTGGGAGGCTGAGGTAGGAAGGCTGCTTATGCCCAGGAGTTTGATTTCAGCTTGGGCAACATAGTAAGATGAGACTTTCTCTCTTTAAAACAAACAAACAAACAAACGAACGAACGAAAAAGAATTTCATAGAAAAAAACCTCACTTTTAAAAAGCTGGAATGAACCACACTGATTATCTAAACCAACCATGTCATTTTATTATAAAGAAATAGAGGCCTAAAGCTTAGATGGCTTCGTCAATCCCATAATTTGCAAAGATTAGAAACCACTCTTTACATATATTTAGAAAGGGCATAAATTGATTATAACAAATCTGATATGAAGCCAAAGAATTAACAAGAGAACCCCAAAGAATAAATCCTGCTCTTTTTATGAGATTCTTCTGCAAGTTGCTCTTACACTCCGGAATTGCCCCAGTCTGAGGTTATTTTGGCAGCTCTAGCAGCCTCATGCCCAAAACATTCTAAGTGTACCTCCTTTTCTCTTTGTCCCTGGTGCCTAGGCCCACAGACTTTTTCATGGGCCCAAACATCTTGCATACATAAAGCCCTTAGACCCTCATCAATAACCTATCTCCCCCACCAATTCCTTTGTCCATATATCCATATCCACAAATACTGTTTCAGGGGAAAAGCAAGAGGCAAAGATCTGATACATCTCCATCCCTTTCTGCTCCTTTTACTTCTACTCCTCCCCCAATACCAACTGTGCCTGAAAATGTGTTCACTTAGTGCCAGATCTTTCTCATGATGTGCCCATCTGTCTTTACAAATACGTCTAGGTACTGTATTTTGTACTTTACCTACCTCCCTATCCTTCCACTAAAATTATCCTTATTTCAAAAAGTGACATCTAAACAGAGAGGAGCAATTGCCTGCTAAATCTTCTGTATGGAAGGTTAAACAGACATCTTCCTTACAAAGAACTTAGAACACATACGATGTGTTATCAGAAGGATTCTTTTTGTAACACAATCCCCTCTTAACACAAGCATTCCTGTAAGACTCAATTGCTTATTATTTTCCCTTCATTAGTATGTTTAATCATAATAATAGAGTTTTCATTCAATAAGTAGTCATTAAATATGTATTATATTCATGCTCAACTCTAGTTGTTAAATATCTTATTACAATTTACAGAAAGGTACAATATAAGAGAATTTTCCCATCTTACCAACGTTCCATAAATACTGCTGTGCTGACCTAGTATCAAAATCATACATACAAAAAAAAATTCTATCAAATAGGTGCTTTTTCCAGTCTCTACCTATTTTCTTGAATATCATTCTCTTCTGCCATTTTCTTGAATAAAAGACCCCTATTAATTATTGCTTGCACTGTTGATAGGAAGAAAATACTAAATTCAACATGTTTCATAGGAGACTGCTGTACTCCACTCACAGAGAGGTACTTAAAATGTATATTAAATAGAAATGTTGTTGTAAGTGAGCATTTCCCAAGTGCTCACTGTGTTAAAAATGAAAACAAGAGAAGTGAGAAAACAGACAAGTTAAATCTACAAAGACAAGAAGCTTAGACAAGAAGTATAGAAAGAGATGAGAGCCATTAAACAGGCTTTATTACCAGGTAACAATAAAATCTCAGCTTGAATAGGAGTAGCAAATCCAAAGTTAACTTAATTCTCAGGGACCTAGAAAGGAAAGCTGCTTTGCTTACGTCTTTATTATGACCTAGAAATCTGATGACTGGGTTTGCAATGACCTTTTGAAATTCCCCCCAGCCCTCACTCCTTTATCAAAACACTTCTGATGCTTTCAAACTATGCTCCCTGATTTGTTGCTTCTCTTCCCTTCATTTCCTTGTTTTCAAAAGACTTTAAGCAAATGGAAAAGATGCTCTAAGAAACAGATGGCCAAAAATTTCTAGAACTAGAGAGTACTATACTCAGCAGAACATCTTAACTAGAGAAAGCATCAACTTAGCATACCTGTAAATACCAACTCGTATATACCTAACAGCTTACGTTATCATGCTGTTAAGCATCTCCTATTGCCTTCAAGAATTCTAGTCTAAGTGTTACAGAAGACTTGTCCTCCTCCATCTCCTATTACAACAATAAAGCTGGATGTCCAATTTTTCAATTAAAAAAAATCAAAGTACAGTACACACCTTCCCTCCTCTCATGACGTCGATCATGAGACTGTGAAGTTCGTTCATGATCATGTCTCCCTTTCTCTCGCATTGGAGAGCGATGTCTTGGAGGACTCTGCTTTCTCTGAGGAGAAGACAAAGAATGTGAAGGATAAGGAGAGGCAGAGCGTCGTAAAGGTGGAGTTAGTGTCCGCTGATAAGATGGTGAAGGAGTTCTTTTTCGACGAGGAGAAGGAGAATGTCTTTGAATAGATGATCCTGATTGTGAAGAAGATGAGTGATGTCTAGAAGATATAGGAGAATGATGCTGTCCTGCTGGGGAGGTAGACCTATAACGGAAAAAGGATAACAATAGAAAATGTATTCAAGAGCTTCACTTCCAGCCAAAGGAAAATCTTTAAAAACAAAAACGTGAATGTAAAAGTCAAAGCTAAAAGCATAGATAACAACTCTGGGATAAATTTTAATTCACAATGCTATAAAATTGTAAGTAGGTCACTTTTTAAAGATGTGACTTAATTTTAAGTCACGAGTTCAAGAAGAGATACGCATTGCTTTTCTCGCAGGCTTTGGTGCCAAAGCGCATTGCATTTTCCAACATACACCATTTATCCTAACTTAAGGCATGGAATTCACTCTGATAACCTCTGACAGTGTGAACAAGTACTTGGTAAAAGAAAACCCACAAACTACGGCAAAATATACTGCTAGATCTAGATAGAAAGTGGCTGTGAGAATGCCTGTAAATTCAAAGCTATGGAAAAATGGGAGCTAGCATCAGCTAAGGCAAACAAAAAATCCACGCTGTTTGGGTTGACATTTAGGATTATGAAAGAATCCTAGAGTTAAGGAAAGAATAACAAAATATATACACTGTCTTTAATTTAAATAATCTGTCTTCACTGCAGGCAGCACAAATTAGTTCTTAGTTCTTGGTTCAGCGAAGGCCTCCTCTATTCCCTTCAAATCATTTTCCTTCACTGCTACCAAACAACATATAACCTCATGGTAATCATTACGCACATCTGAATCACTCCAAGTCTATCATGCCTGGGTCCTGTCCACACTTTTGTGCAATAACTAAGAAGCAGCAGGAAATAATGTTTAAAAAATAACTTTCTAGATGCCCAGATAAATATACTTCAAAGCAATCAGCTCAAGAGCTAAAAGCTTATTTTAAAAATTCTGATTTTTTTAGTCAAAGTACTTCTGAAATTATCTTCAGTGTCTAGGATAAACTTTTTTTTGGATGTGCAATGATGGCACAAATCATTATTGATTCTAAACCAGTTTCTCAACCCTAGCACTACTGACATTTTGTACTAGGTAACCCTTTGGAGGAGGGGGAGTGTCTTGTACACTATACGTAGGATGTTTAATAGCATCCCTCGCCTCAACTCACTAGATGCCAATAGCATCCCTCCCATTCCAAGTCATGACAATAAAAAATTACTCCAGACAATGTCAAATGTCCTCTACAAGGCAAAATCACACCCAGTTGAGAACCACTACCTTAAACTATGTTGTTTATAAATGATGCCTTAGTAAACTTTTTATCAATAAAAGATTTCAATCTATAAACTAACTAAATGTTACTAAGTCAGGAAAGTGATCTAATATATCAGAAAGAATTTGCAGAAAATAATTTAGGCAAATAAAAATACCTTTTGGATAACCATTGATTAAAATAAAAGTCAGCTAGCTAACTAGACCACTACACTTACTTAAAAATCAAGTTTTCTTGATTAAAGCTTTATACTTTTAATAAAATAGTGATTCCTTTCTAATATAAAAAAAATAGCCATAAGCCACTAAAATTTTAATTGACTCTAAATAGAAATTTATTAACTTAACAGATAATATGAGTGGAAATACTCAATGGGTCTTAGCCAGATGTGGAAAACTATTTATGATCAATGCCCATTTAAATGCATCCTACTGAACAGAAAAATCCTTGCAAGAGTAAAAATTAGAGTCAGTATTGTCTGGTGCTTTTCAATTTCAATTTCATTAGGTTCTAGTCAATTTATTTTTATTTTTGGGGGGACAAGGTCTCCCTGTCACCCATCCTAGAATATAATGGCATGATCATGGCTCACTGTACCCTTAGCTTTCTAGGCTCAAGTGATCCTCCCACCTCAGTCTCTTGAGCAGCTGGGGACTACAGGCACATGCCACCACACCCAGCTAATTTATTTTATTTTTTATAGAGGTAAGGTCTCACTATGTTGCTGCAGTTGGTCTTGAACTTCTGAAGCAATCATCCTGCCTCAGCCTCCCAAAGTGCTGGGATTATAGGCATGAGCCACCACGCTTGGTGGTTCTCGTTAACTTAAAAAACTAAAGAATGGTTCTCTACTAAACTGATATTTTGGTTACTTCTTAGTTTATTTCTGGGGTATTTAAAATTGTTTCAAGAAAAAATATAAAAATTTAAAAAATGGTTTCAAGAATGTCTACAATAGCCTTGAGTGATTAGTGCATAAAACTTAAAAAGACAAAATAGTTTATATATACTATCTTTAAAAAACACATTAGGGGCCAATCATGTTCCTATTCAACTTAGTGTCTATAGCATGGAAGAAAAACTTCAAACTTAGGATAATCAAACTATTATATTAAGGTCAGAACACTAATGTGTTGTCAAGTAATGGCTTCAGCTTTTTTCTCCGTAATCAACCTTCACTTATGTCCATTGTGCATACATAAAAGGTGTGACTCTAAGTAATGAAACTGTCTTGAAATCTGATGAAAATTAATAGTACTTTGGCTATAGACTATTACAGAGATATCATAAAGTACATTTCTACTTAGAATAAAAGTAACTTCAGATTAGTCTTATGCTTTATAATTGACTGGTTTCTTATCTGAGGAAAAAAGTATGAAATTCAAATAAAAAAGGCAAGTTTATTTAATGAAGAGAAGCTTCATGCCTTAAAACAAAAATCTGTATAATGTAAGCCAGAGCATTGTGATTTATTGTATACAGGGAAAGTTGATCTTTAGTCTGACAGATTCCAATCAAACACTTTTTAGTGCTGCTATAATTAGGACATGATGTGGTGTGGAATGAGAATACTCAGGGTATATTTCGTTTTGGGAAAAAATGTGAAAAGTTAAGAAATTTAAAAATAAAAACTCCTCTGATTCAAAATGCAAGTAATTTCAACTATAAACTAATATGTTTACCCCAGACTTTCTTAAAAACAGTAACAGTAATTTTTCTCTCAAAAAATGGTTTCTATTTCTCAAATATGAAAATATGCTTACCTAATGCAACATTCATATTTTAACCTTCAAAAAATCATATAAAATGTATACATTTTTTAAAAACAAAAGTAATATGAGCACTACCAAAATCAACTGTTTTCAGTGACAAAGTACAACATAATACACATTTCGTAAGTAGAAATATTTAGGTTGTATTATTTTACATATGAAATTTATTCTATTAAATCATTTTAATTCATTCAACAAATATTAAGTGAGCACCTACTAAGCTCCAAGTATTATTTTTGGCAATGAGGATGCAGAATTGAAGAGAACAAACAAAACCACTACCATCATAATAGTAATGACATTATTAATAGCAAGTAACACATATATTGCTACTATGTGCATGACACTATTTTAAGTGCTTGTCATATATTAACTCAGTATTTATGACAATCTAATAAGGTAACTGAATATGATGGTTAATTTTACATGTCAAGTTAATCCATTTATGCCTAGTGTTTCACTATTGGAACGCTAAGCTTGTGGGAATTATTTATATCCTACTGCCCAAGGTCATGGCCAAGGTCTGATTTTTCACAAAAAAAATTTGCAGCCTCTGGCACAAATGGGTTAACTGGTTCATGAAATGCCCAGATATCTGGCTAAACATTATTTCTGAGCATGTCAGTGAGGACTTCCTAAAAGACTTTGGCATTTGAATCAGTAAACTGAGTAAAGCAGATGGCCCTGATCAATGTGTGTATCATCCAATCCACTGAGGGCCTGAATAGAACATAAAGGTGAAGGAAGGCTGCATTCTCTGTTTGCCTGACTGCTTGAGCTGGACATTGATCTGCCCTTGGCTCTGAGGCCTTAGAGCCTGACTGGAATCCATACGATCAGCTCTCCATCTCTCACGCTTCTGAACTACACCACCAGCTTTCCTGAGGCCTGCAGCCAGATCATAGAGCTTTAATGCCTCCATAAATGCATGAGCCAATTCCTTAAGTAAATCTCATTCTAGACACATCTTCTATTGGTTCAGTTTCTCTGGAAAACCTTGACTAACACATTGAGGGAGGACTGGAAACCAGTCTATCTAGTAACAGAGTCTATGATCTAGGGAGCAAACCAACAAGGACAAAGCAAGACAACTTCTGCTAATTAATGTAACAAAGTATATAAAAAAGGACAACAAAATAGTACTGCTGGGTCCAAAAAAAACCCACAATAAGTATGTGCTTTTTACTCTTGGAGCTTAAAAACAATCTACATGTGTGTGGCACAAACACCAGCATTTGTCTTTTTCTAACCCTTGATCACAAAACACAAAGTATGTCAGAGTGACTACTTCAGGCTGCTTGGTAAGGAAAGAACTTTTACTGGAGGATACTTGAGTCAAGTGCTGAAGATCTGAGGGGAGAGCTTTAGGATCAATAAGCACAAAGGAGGCAGGAGGGATCTTGATGTATAAGAATAGAAAGAAGCCAAGTGGAATCACAATTTATTACAGAACAGAGTCTTATGAGAGATAATCAGAAGGCAGGCAGAGCCAGATATGGGCCACAGGTCATAGTAAAAGTCTAGATTCTAAGCTTGAGACAAAGCGCTGGAGCTTGTTAGGCAGGTAAGTGCCATTTAAAATATAACAAGATCTTACTTGTCTAAATAAACCTGTAAGATGGGAAAAGAAAATGCTTTTGTGTGATTTGTTTTACACCTAGTAGCTTGCTATTCTTTTGCAGCAGGGTAAAAAGGGAATTACTGAACAACCTACAGAGCTAGGACGACACCTGTCTATGGGAATCTTTTAAAAGATCACTCCTCCATAAACACATGATGATACTTGTAAAACAGATTTGATTAAAAAAAAAAAATCATGTAAGTTCTAGATAATATAAGAAAATCTTCACTGAAGTACTAATAATTTTGTTGAGATTTCATTTTTGCATGCCAGCAGTGAAGTACAGTTGACTCTTGAACACAGGTCTGAACTGCATGGGCCCATATGTGAGTTTTCTTCTGCCTCTGCCAACCTTGAGACAGCAAGAACAACCCCTTCTTTTTACACCTCTCCTAGCCTCCTTTTCAAAGGGTAGACCTTTATAATGATCCACTTCCACTAAATGAATAGTAAATATATTTTCCCTTCCTTATGATTTCCTTAACATTTTCTTTTATCTAGTTCACTTTGTTGTAAGAATGCAGTATATAATGCAAATAACATGCAAAATATGTGTTAATCTAATGTTTATGTTATCAGTAAAGTTCCCAGTTAACAGTGGGTAATTAGTAGTTAAGTTTGGGGGGAGTCAAAAGTTATACAAGGATTTTCAGCTACACAGGGGGTTGATCCCCCTATTCATTGTTCAAGGGCCAACTGTAATTTCAAAAATTTCAATTTAAGAATAAAAAATGTTAAAGACAACCCTTAAATTAACCCATCCTTTAATGTTATTCAAATCCAGAATAATTTAACAATTAATACAACTTTTATGAAATGTGGTTCAAGATAAGAGCCTTACATAGACTTATCCAAAAACTTGGCTTGAACTAAAAACTGTACCCACCAATGTGATCAAGGGTTAGAAAAAGACAAATAGCTGGTATTCCTGCCACACACATGTAGATTGCTTTTAAGCTCCAAGAGTAAGAGAATCAATATTTCAAATACAATAAAACCCAGAAACAACACACACTGCCAGAATACAACTGACTCCTTCTGCTTGGTGGAACCAGTTAAAGTTACTACTTTCTGCTGGGGATAGGGTAGGGTGGCAAGAATATGAAGCAGGAGACCAAACCAGGCCAAGAAACAGTAGGCGATCCAGTTTTGGAGAGGAAGGTCAAGAAGTCCCTGATCTGCATTTCCCAGACATAATACCTCCTCAGATCAGGTCACTGGGTGCCAAACAAGGGAGATTTCTAAAATCCCCACCAATGGCCTGGAAGTCCCATCCAGTCACAGGGCCCAAAATTATTCCAGTGGTCATTTAACTGTCAGTGAAAAAAATATGCCACCACCTGGTACCAAACCAGCCAGATTAGGATGGATTTTGATAATGAAGCGTGGGGGCTATTTTATTAATGTCATTATAATAACACAGCCCTACATTTTTTACTGAATTGACTCCATATTATGCATATTTAACTGAATCAATTACTGGAACAGGACTAAACTTCCCAACCACCAGTTGCTACTAAAATCCTCTCTGAAAACACTTCAGAACAGCCTTCCTCAAGTCTCCAATTTTGCAAAGCATGTTGGACAAAAGATAAAATTACAATTGTTTAAGGTCATAAACCCTCTCTAGTTATGAGTTCTCTTCTGAATTCAACAAATTTTCCCAACATTACCCCTACTAAAGAGGGTCCAAGCCTTAATTCATTTGACTAAATGTGAAAGGCTTTTTTATTCATTGTGAATGAGTTGTTGTAATGTTTATAAAATGATTTCGTTCTTAACACAACCCTTTCATAAGCTCAGTGTGCAATATAATCATGTTTGGTTATATTACAAAACCCACATATTTGGAAACACTATTTTATACACACACACACACACCCCCCCCACCACCACCACTACCACCATCACCACCATATTATTCTACTTGTACTCACAAAGTTTTTGGAAATATTTTTGCTCACTGCTGCAATATAAGCTTTAGAACAGGTACTAACATACTAACTGTTGGATGAATAAATGAATTAACACTTTACTTCAGCACACGTCCTCCTAGTAAGCTTCCTGAGGCTCCACCAGAAACAGATGCTGGAACCATGTTTGTACAGCCTGCAGAACCATGAGCCAATTAAACTTCTTTTTTTAATAAGTTACCTTGTCCCAGGTATTTCTACAAGACAAGAACAACCTGAAACAGCTACTGTCAAGTAATAAGCAAATTTCCACATTCAAGTAATTGTGTTGGAATTATTTTTTTTTGTAATTAGCTATGCTCTAAGCACTTTCTCATTTGACCACAAAGTCCTACAACCTAGCATTATGATAAAAACATATCACCTGTCAATAAAACTACACTGAAACCAAAATATCTGGCAGAATGAGCTACATGCAATTGTTAGACAATTTTTTCCTGATTATTATCCAAGAAGATTTTGTGTTTAAACCCTTGTTCCTAAAATATTACTAATGTATTGGCTTACTTTCCTGATTTAGCATGCGAAAGTACAAAGAATATATACCAATATACACTGATAAAAGCAAGTATTACAGATCTACCAAAACATCATTGTAAATAAATATTCAATTTAGGACTATCTAGACATAATAGGTTAGGAATACTGACACAAGTATTCCCCTCAGAAATTATCTTTCTGACTAAATGCCTAAAATAAACTTAATTTCCCTTTGATTTACATTTCTTCTAAACAATTTACAGGACAAAAATTAAGTTTGTTGGGTTCTTATTACAGTAGTCCCTGGTTAACTGCTGTTTTGTTTTCCCTGGTCAACCACAGAAAAATACTAATAAAAACTTCCAGAAATAAACAATTTGTATATTTTAAATCGCACACAGTTCTGACTGGCACAGTGAAATCTCCTGTCATTCCACTCTATCCCAACTTGCACATGAATCGTCCCTTTGTCTGGCAAATCTACACTATATGCACTCCCTGCTCATTAATCACTTTGTAGCCATCTCAGTTATCAGACTGACTTGCAGTTTGGCAATAACAATATTTATGCAGTTTGAGTAACCCTTATTTTACTTAATAATGGCCCCAAAGTGCAAAAAGGAGTAATGTTGCCAATTTGAATGTGCCAAAAAAAAGAAAGTCAGAAGTAGTTCCATTGAGTGAAAATATGAAAGTTCTTAAGGAAAGAAGAAAAACTGGATGCTGAGGTTGCAAAAATCTACAATAAGAAGGAATCTTCTATAGATGAAATTATGAATAAGGAAAAAGAAATTCATGCATAGCATATACAGGGTTCAGTACTATCTGCCATTTCTGGCATCTACTGGGGGTCTTGGAATGTATTCCCTGAGGATAAGTGGGATAGAACTACTGTATTTTACTATTTTCTATAAAAAGTAGGTTGTGGAAAGTTTATTTTAAAAAACAGTATGGGAAATTGCTATATTTTCTGAAAGCAGAGTAAAAAATCCAAAAGGCTTTTTCTCTGCATAAATGCGTAGTATTCAGGTTTTGATCAACACTGCATAAATAAATCAAACTTGAATAAAGCTGGAAGACATTAATAACATTAAGAGCTGCAGTCTTCACATTATTCAATTAAAAATTAGCCACATGATAGAATTTCATATTAAACTAACAAATACTCTGGAAAAAACTTGACATACCAGTGACAGTTTGGGAGTGAAGTACTCAAATCTTTGACATCAGGTTAGTGTCCTAGGCTTCAAAAATGATTCATGATTCTAACATTTTTTTGAAGAGGGGAAATTTTTTTTTTTTTTTTTTTTTTTGAGACGGAGTTTTGCTCTTATTACCCAGGCTGGAGTGCAATGGCACAATCTTGGCTCACCACAACCTCCGCCTCCTGGGTTCAGGCAATTCTCCTGCCTCAATCTCCTGAGTACCTGAGATTACAGGCACGCGCCACCATGCCCAGCTAATGTTTTGTATTTTTAGTAGAGACGGGGTTTCACCATGTTGACCAGGATGGTCTCGATCTCTTGACCTCATGATCCACCCGCCTTGGCCTCCCAAAGTGCTGGGTTTACAGGCTTGAGCCACCGCGCCCGGCCTGAAGAGGGGAAATTCATGAACTTTTCTAGAAGGCTATGAGCACTCTCCCTCACCAACACATACACCCAGACAAAGTTATATACCTAACTCACGAAGCTTGTGGACCCCTAAAATCCACCAATGAACTTCGGGTTAGGAGCACCAGATATAGAAGGTTGGACAGCTGAGACGCAGAGACAGACAGATTTAAAGTCAGAGGATTACGCAGCATTGTCACATCTCCTATGCCATGTGTATGCACACCTATGCCATGTAAATGGGAAATTCAATAGACAGCCATCCTTTAAGAAATGTAAGCAACTAAAGTAAGCCTAACAGGTCATACTTGAAGAAAAAAAACCCAAAGCCAAAGCCCACATATTTGGAAACACTATTTTACACACACACACACACACACACACACACACACACCCACACACCCACCCCATCACTATATTACTTCTGCCCATATTAACAAAGCTCTTGGAAATACTTCTGCTCACTGTTGCAATACCAGCTTTAGAACAGATATTTAAGTAACTGTTGGATGAATGAATTCGCAATTTTACTTAAACACAATACCTCCCAGTAACCAAAATACTATTACTATTCCCATTATAACATTTAAAATATTTTTAAAGGACGATTTTTTCCAAAAGGCATTTAGATACTAATCTTTAATTACATTCCTTATCAATTTGAAGGCAGTTACAAAGATACTGTTTAGTTTTAAAATTAATGCAAGTACACCTCACAAACGTTATGAGTTTGGTTCCCACAATAAAGCAAATATCACAGTAAAGCGAGCCACATAATTTTTTTGGTTTCCTAGTACACACAAAAGTTATATTTATACTATATTGTAGTCTATTAAGTGTGCAACAAATTTATATCTAAAAAGGTACACAACTTAATTTTTAAAAATACTTTATTGTTTAAAAAATGCTAACAATCATCTAAGCCTTCAGAGAGTTGTAACCGTTTTGTGAGTTAGGGTATTACCTTGATGCTGATGGCTGTTGACTGACAAGGTTAGACACTGCAAAAGGCTGGGGAGGCTGTGGCAATTTCTTAAAATAAGACAATGATGAAGTTTGTCACACCAATTGACTCTTCCTTTCACAAAAGATTTATCTGTAGTATGTGTGCTGTTTGCTAGCATTTTACCCACAGAACTTTCAAAACCGTAGTCACCTGGGCATGGTGGCTCAAGCCTATAACTGCAATGTTTTTGGAGGCCGAGGCAGGAGGATCACTTGAGCCCAGGAGTTCAAGATCAGTCTGGGTAACATAGTGAGACCACATCTCTACAAAAAAATTTTTTTAATTAGCTGAGTATGGCGGTGCATGCCTGTAAGTCCAGCTATTCAGGAAGTTGAGGTAGGAAGATCACTTGACCACTTGATGGGGGAGCGGAGGCTACAGTGAGCTGAGATCGTGCCAGTGCCCGAAAGGCCGGGTAATCGCAAGATACAGTCAGCTGAGATCACACCAGTGCACTTAAGCCTGGGTAACAGCGAGAACAAAGGCAACAAAAAAAAGCACACACACACAAACGCACAAAACAAACCTGAACTCAATCCTCTCAAACACTGATACCGCCTTGTCAACAAAGTTTATTTGATACTCTAAATTCTTTGGTGTCATTGTCATTTAAAAAATGTTTCTAGCATCTTCACCAGGAGTAGATTCCATCTCAAGAAACCACTTTCTTTGTTCATCCATATGAACAACTCCTCATCCATTCAAGTCTGATCTGAGATTGCAGCAATTCAGTTACATCTTTAGGATCTACTTTTAATTCTAGTTCTCTTGCTATTTCTACCACATCTGCAGTTACTTCTTTCAATAAAGTCTTGAACCTCTCATTCATGAAAGTTGTAATCAACTTCTTTTTTTTTTTTTTTTTTTTTTTTTTTTTTTTGAGACGGAGTCTCGCTCTTGTTACCCAGGCTGGAGTGCAATGGCGCGATCTCGGCTCACCGCAACCTCCGCCTCCTGGGTTCAGGCAATTCTCCGGCCTCAGCCTCCTGAGAAGCTGGAATTACAGGCACGCACCACCATGCCCAGCTAATTTTTTGTATTTTTAGTAGAGACGGGGTTTCACCATGTTGACCAGGATGGTCTCGATCTCTTGACCTCGTGATCCACCCGCCTCGGCCTCCCAAAGTGCTGGGATTACAGGCTTGAGCCACCGCGCCCGGCCCTATAATCAACTTCTAACTCCTGTAAATATTAATATTTTGACCTCCTCCTACAAATGACAAATGTTCTTAATGACATCTTGAATAGCAAATCCTTTCCAAACAGTTTTCAATTTACTTCGCTCAGATCCATCAGAGAAATCACTATCCATCACAGCTGTGGCCTTATAAAATGTATTTTTTAAATAATAAGACTCAGTCTTTGATCCGTGGGCTGTAGAGTGCCTTTTGTCTTAGCAGGCATGAAACTATTAATCTCTTCATACGTCTTCATCAGAACTACTTTGTAAACAGGCACATCATAAACAAGCAGTAGTATTTTGTAAGGAATCTTTTTTTCCTGAGCAATAGGTCTCAATAGTGGGCTTAAAATATTTAGTAAGCCATGCTGTAAACAGATGTGCTGCCATCCATGCTTGTTGTTCCACTTACATACAGAGCACAGGCAGAATAGGTTTAGCATAATTCTTAAAAATCCTAGGATTTTCAGAATGGTAAATGAGCACTGGCTTCACCTTAAAACCCACAGCTGCATTATCCCCAAATGAGAGAGTCAGCCTGTTCTTTGGAGCTTTGAAGCCAAGCATTGACTTCTCTGTGGCGATGAACATCTTGGATGCCATCTTCTTCCAATAAGGCTATATCAACTACGTTGAAAATTTATTTAGTGTGGCCAATATCAATTCTTATCTAGATCTTCTGGATAACTTGCTGCTGCTGCTTCATCAGAATGTGCTGCTTCATCTTGTACTTTTATGCTATGGAGATGGCTTCACTAGTTAAACATCATGAAGTAACCTCCGATAGCTTCAAACTTTTTTCCTCCAGTTTCCTTATCTCATTCAGCCTCAAAAGAATTAGAGAGGGCCTTGCTCTGGATTAGGCTCTGGCTTAAAGGAATGTTATGGCTGATTTCAATTGTGGCTGCTTTGATCTTTTATCCAGACCACTCAAACTTCTTCCACATCAGCAATATGGCTGTTTTGCTTTCTTCTCATTCATGTGATCATTGGAGTAGCACTTTAAATTTCCTTCAAGAACTTTTCCTTTGTATTCACAACTTAGCTAACTGGCACAAGAGGTCTAGCTCGACAACCTAAGTTTTCAATATGCCTTCCTCACTAAGCTTTATCACTTCTAGCTTTTGATTTAAATTAGAGACTCTTCCTTTTTACTTAAACACTTAGAGGCCACTGTAGGCTTATTAGTTGGCCTAATTTCAATATTGTTGTGTCTCAGGGAATAGAGAGGCTCAAGAAGAAGCAGATAGACAGGGGACTAGCCAGTCAGTAGAGCAGTCAGAACATACACATTTGCAGATTAAGTTCACTGTTTTATATGGGTGCAGTTCATGGTGCCCCAAAATAATTACAATGGTAATGTAGACAATTACTGGTCACAGTCCACCATAACAAATATAATAATGATGAAAAAGCCCGAAATATTTCAAGAATTGCAAAATGTCAAAGAGACACAAAGTGAGCACATTATTGGAAAAATGGCACTGATAGTCTTGTTTAATGCAGAGATGCCACAAACCTTCCATTTGGAAAAATACACAACATCTGTGAGGTACAATAAAATGGGAGTGCCTGTAATTTCTTTATTCAGAGCAATGGAGACAAATGAAAATAACAGCCCCACCTAAAAACTGTATTAAATTACCTCTTCCTAAAGCAAAATGTCCTTTTTCAACCTTGTCACCTATGGCTTTAGAACTCCAGTGTGTGCAGATCAAGTATTTATATAATCTTCCCGTATTCCTAGCTCTGTTGTTTCATGTTCTTAGATCAAAATAAAAAATAAACAAACAAACAAAGTTCAGATTTAGCTACATAACTAAGTTAACAGGTGAGTTCTACACATACCATTTAGGGATAACCCAGGGAGAAAAGCTGAAAAATGAAGAATTAGCCTGGGTAATATTCAATTCCTCATAATACAAATGTTTTTACCATTAAAATGATAAACTACCTACGAATATGTGTTAAGAACCATCTCTCAGAGACTTCTAGGTCAAAATACCAAAATAAAAGTACAAAGAACCATTAGGGAAAGCTAAAGGCTTTACTGATATAATGTCAATCAGCAAGAACATTTACACATAATTTTCACAAATACACCTGCTGGACTGAGTAAAATACAGAGTATATTTCAAGAAAACATATTTAAGAACTGTGAAGGCTCCAGTTAACCATTCTCTTGCATGTCAAGAAGACACAATTAACAGGGTGAAAAAAAAAAGCAACTTATGGAATAGGAAAAACTATTTTTAAATCTTATCTGTGATAAGGGGTTAATATCCAGAATATATGGCAAACTCCTAGAACTCAACAGAAAAAAATCAAACAACCCAATTAAAAAATGGGCAAAGAATTGGAAAGACATTTTCCAAAGATAATATACAAATGGCCGACAAGCACATGAAAGGATGTTCAACATGACTATTCATCAGAGAAATGCAAATCAAAACTTTCATGGGATAACACCTCACCTCAATGAGATAAACACACCCCTTCAAATGGCTACTATAAAACAAACAAACAAAAACAGAAAATAAGTGTTGGTGAAAGTATGGAGAAACTGGAACACTTGTGTACTGTCGGTGGGAATGTACAACAGTTCAATTGCCATGGAAAACAGTATGGAGGCTTTCCAAAAACTTAAAAATAGAATTATCATATGATCCAGAAATTCTACTGGGTATATACACAAAATAATTGAAAGCAGGGTCTCAAAGGGATTATTTACACACTCATGCTCACCTTGGCACTATCAACAATAGCCTAGAGGTGAAAGAACCCATGGGCCGGGTGCGGTGGCTCAAGCCTGTAATCCCAGCACTTTGGGAGGCCGAGGCGGGTGGATCACGAGGTCAAGAGATCGAGACCATCCTGGTCAACATGGTGAAACCCCGTCTCTACTAAAAATACAAAAAAAATTAGCTGGGCATGGTGGCACGTGCCTGTAATCCCAGCTACTCAGGAGGCTGAGGCAGGAAATTGCCTGAACCCAGGAGGCGGAGGTTGTGATGAGCCGAGATCGCGCCATTGCACTCCAGCCTGGGTAACAAGAGCAAAACTCCGTCACAAAAAAAAAAAAAAAGAAAGAACCCAAACATCCATCAAAAGGATGAATGGATAATGTGGCATGTACATACAATGTAATGTTATTTAGCCTTGTCACATGCTACAGCAAGAAGGAACCCTTAGGACAGTCTGCTAAGTGAAATAAGCCTGTCACAAAAAGACAAATACTGTATGATTCCATGTATATGAGGTATCTGAAGCAGTCAAATTCACAGAAACACAAAATAGGATGATAGTTACCAGGACCTGGGGAAAGGTGGAAAGGAATTTTTTTTTATATAGTTTCTGATTTGCAAAATAACAAAGTTCTGGAGAATTGTTTTACAATATGAATATACTTAACACTACTAAACTGTAAACTTTTAAATGATTAAGATGATACATTTTATGTTTTTTACCACAATAAAAAAATTCAAAAATAAATTGTAAATGTTTACTGAATTATCCATGACTCATAATAGACAATTATGGGAATTATTAAACATATACACTATAGTAAACAAAACTAAAAAACTCAATATAATAACGCCCAAAAGCTTCTGGAAAGTAAATATTCTATATTCTACAAAAGTTAATATTGCTAATAACATACAATCCTACTTACCTTGGCTTGTCTCTTTTTTCTCTTTGTCTTTCAAAATCTCGTCCTCTGTCTTTTCCATCTCTTGGTTTTTCTTCTATCCTGTCTTTTACTTTATATTTTTCTTTGTATTTTTTCCCCAGAGCAATATCTTCTGGTATAGGAGGGGGTGGACTAGGAGTACGTGGTCCTTTCTTTTTACTTTGGTTGCTTTTTGAATTTCTGAAGGTGATACAAAGCTATCATTAGAGGTTCAAATATGCCAAGAGGATATTTTTTAAAGCACTTAAAAACAGCAGCGTTCCTTTGTATTACTCACCCTTTATTAATCTATATACTACTAACCAATATCCAGAAGAAGAAAAAAAAAACTAACAGAAATGGGTGAAGAATTAATTTGATACTTATTTTGTTAACACTGCTTATTATTATATTAAAGGGCAGGTTTCTGAGAAAAGATACAAGTAAAAGAGGAAGAGACTTTCAAAAAAGATATTAATACAATGACTGTTTAAACTGGATTTTTAAAGACATATAGAAAAGTAGACAAAGTAAAAAATCACCTATAATTCTACTACCCAAGGAGAACTATTTTTAACATCTTGAATATTTACATACTTTTGCCATATCTCTTTCTCTGTCTACTCATTTAAACCTGTATATTCACATGTAAAAGAAAGAAGCTTAACCTTTATATTTTATCAGATCAAAACAAAACAAAACAAAAACCTTAAAATACATACCTGAACATAAGACCAAAAACTATAAAAATCCCAAAAGAAAATACAGAAGAAAGCTTCATAATATTGGATTTGGCAATGATTTCTTGGCTATGACACCAAAGACACAGGTAACAAAGCAAAAATAGACAAACATCAAATTTTAAAACTTTTGCATGTCAAAGGACACAATCAACAAAGTGAAAAGGCAACTCACAAAATGGGAGAAAATATGTGCAAATCATATATACATATGGTCACAACTATTTTCTCTCATCATTGGAAATGGCTGTGTGTGTGTCATACACATTCATGGAATATCCTATTACAATATTTTGTAAGGTTTTTAAATACTGAACATAGACATAGTACGAACATCTTTCTGTAACAAGTAGATTTAGGCTTGGCACGGTGGCTTATGCCTATAGTCCCAGCACTTTGGGAGGCCAGGATGGGTGGATTACTTGAGGTCAGGAGACCAGCCTGCCCAACATGGTGAAATCATACCTCTACTAAAATTACAAAAATTAGCCAGGCATGGTGGTGGATGCCTGTAATTTCAGCTACTTGGGAAGTGAGGCAGGACAATCACTTGAACCTGGGAGGCAGAGGTTGCAGTGAGTTGAGATCGTGTCACTGCACTCTAGCCTGGGTGACAGAGCAAGACTCAAAATAAAATTTTTAAAAAAGCAGATTTAGGTAATCATTTTTACAGACTGTGTAAAACTTCCTTGAATAGATGCTCCAAAACTTTTTAAAACAATTTCAGTTTTTCAGGTGGCTTCCAGGTTTTCATCATTATTTTAAAAACACAATTATATCATCTACAAATGAAATACCAACCATTGTCAGTATATATTCATCATAAATCTTTGAATCTTATTTAAGAAATTTTTCCCAACTCTGAGATCACAGTCTCCTAAAATTTTGTAATTTTGCCTTTCACATTTTAATCTATTTGTAACTGATTTTTGGGTATAGACTTTGTTCTTTAAGTGCCTCTTTTTGGCATTTAAGCAATTTTGAGTAAGCAATAAAACTTTGATCCCATACATTCAAAACTGGCTGTCTTTGCCTCTTAACAACAGTTTGATTGAAAATAACATTTTTGTGTCAAAATTCTTTTTACCTCAGAGCTCTATAATTAAAATATTTTGTAATATTTAATGTTGTAGGTGAGAAATCCAAAGAAAATCAATATTTTGCTATTCAGGTAAGCTAAGTTTTCTGTTGTCCTGTTTGTGAACATTATCCCTTGAAAATTACTCACTGGAAAAAGGTTTCCACTAAGTCTAGGTATTTTTAAAAAATCTTTTCCAGCACTAAGTAAACTGTTTTAATCTGAAACTTCAAACTTTTTACTCAATTTCTATTTTTATTTCTTAACTTCTCCTTATGACCCATGTCTCTGTAGTTCTTTTTATTATACAGTTACTATATCTCTTGGATCTTTCCTCCATTTAGATTTCTCCGTCATTTCCATTTTTCCTGCTTTTTCAGGATCTTAAATTTGTCTTTATATTCAGTACATTTTAAAGTAGTACATATTTTGCTTGGCAGTCTCATTGTTTTGCTTTTTTTTTTTTTTGATGGTGTCTCACTCTATTGCCCAGGCTGGAGTGCAGTGGCATGATCATGGCTCACTGCAGCCTTGGCCTCCAGGGCTCAAGTGATCCTCATGCCTCAGCCCAGAGTAGCTAGGAATACAGTGCATGCCACCATACCTGGCTAATTTTGTATTTTATCAGAGACAGGGTTTCACCACATCCAGATGGGTCTCAAACTCTTAAGCTCAAGAGATCTGCCTACCTTAGACCACTGCAACTGTCCTACTCTGTTATTTTCCATTTGAACTATTTTTTCTTTTAAAATATTGTTGTTCAAGGTGACACCATCCAGATGGATAAACTGGCTCATGTGATCTGTGGCCCCCACCCAGGAGCTGACTCAGCACAATAAGGCAGCTTTGAAATCCCTATGATTTCATCTCTGATTTGACCAATCAGCACTCCCAGCTCACTGGCTTCCCCTAGTCTCCCAGCCGTCTCCCCACCAAGTTGTCCTTTAAAGCTCTGATTCTCAAATGCTCCGGGAGACTGATTTAATAATAAAACTCCTTCAATAAAATAAAATAAAATATAGTCGTTCACAGATTTTTTTTCCCATGATCAACTGCTTTCATCCTGTAAATGCAATATCCTCACAAATTGGGCTCAACTTATAAATTAATCTATAATTTAAGTTTGTCCCGGTTTTCTGTATTAATGTTTCTGTGTAAGTCATCTGTTCCGAGTGTTCAGTCTGGTACTGGGTTTGCAAGTACCTTTTTCATACATCTGGTGAGTTTTTACTACCTACTAATTTCACTATCTATTGATATTAGTAAATGAGGACCTAGGCCTAAATCCTAGAACTTATTTCCTATCATGCTGAATTCTCAGGTCCCAAGATTTCTTAGCTATAAAAAAATAAATAGTATCTACCTCAAAATTGATGGCAATATTTTAAAAGCACTTGACTCATAGTGAGCATTCAGAAAATGTAGCTCTCTTAGTCCTCATCCCTGTTTCTTATTATCATTGATAGAGTTAACCATGTGAACAAGCAAGAAATTATTAAAATATGATAACTATATCTACTTTTCATCCTTGTCTTCTGCCAACAACTAACTATATTAGCCACATCTCATTGTATATTCATGAGATGACTCAATCTTCTTATGTACCTAACAGATATGTGATAAATTATCTGTATATCTGGATATTTTTCTACTTTAAAGATAAAAACTAATCAATGGTTGGCATCTGTTTCCAAATTATCCTTTAAAATTTCATGATTAAACAACAAAGGAATTATTGACACAAACTTTTTTACATTATCACCTGTAACAGAGACTAGCTGAGTGTTTACCAAACATTTCTTCCGAGCACAGTGGCATCCCATACTATCTACGCTTTCTTGAAATTAAGCATGGCCAAGTGAGCAAGATCTGGCCAAAAGAATGTGAGTGGAAGTGATGTATATCACTTCCAGGCCCAAATCTCAAAGGACTCTCATATGCCAGGCCATTGTAAACTATAGAGCTAAATAACTGCAAATTAATTTCAATTTTTCTTTCTATATTCCATTCTTTGTTTTCCTTGAAAACCCAAGAAAGTGGAATCATGTCAAAAGAAGCCTAGGTTACTCCATCTCCATATATGGGACAGCCACCTGTTAATCGGAAACACTCATTCTGACTTTACGTGAGAAATAACCTTCTATTGTGTTAAACCACTGACATTTTGGGACTTAGCTATAATCACAACATGAATTATTCTAATACAGTTACTAAAGTACAGAATTTCTTCACATTACTGTCAAAAGTATATGTGGTTAGAAAACACAAATAGTACTTTCCGACTGAAGAGGTCAAAACTGGTTTTGTGTATTCTGAAATCAACAAGATCTCCAACATTTTAAAAGTCAACTAATTGTTGTTTCAGTGGAACAGAGCCTACTTCCTACTTGTGGCAAAGAGCTCACCTGTCTACTTCTATTAGTTTTTAATCCTTTCTCTCTCTCCTCAAAACTATTGTTTTAGATCAGCTTCTGACATACTTAATATTCTCTGTACAAAGAGCTATAAAGAAAAATTCATCTAATTAAAAACTAAGATTAAAATTGCAGATGGACAGAATAGGTGATACATTTTAGATTACACTGTATTTCACATATCAAGACAAATCTTACTATCAGACTAAATCTCAAAATAAATGCCAAAGAAAAATGTCAGCTTTCAGGGAAAAGTGTAATTTGTCAGTAATTATATCTTTCCATTCAATATGAAAACCTAGTAAGACCAAGAAGTTTGTTTACCTGATTGCCACATCTCAGTTGGTTGACAATGGTTGAAATATTCCACTGAACTGTAACTGAAATTTTAATCCTTACATGTGTTTAGTATGTTCTCAGTTTATAGTATGATCCAGCAATAAAATTAAAAGATGATTACTTGACACACTCTAGGCAATGTAAACTGTAGAGCTAAACAAATGCTATACTCAAAAAAAACAAAATGCTATACTCAATTCAATGTTTTCTTTGTATTTTTAATACAGTGTTTTTCCAGGTCCTTTGTTATTATTAAATTAATGGTCCACCTTAAATTCAACATAGTAAAATACAAGAAATATAGTAATTAAACCAGCGTGAATGATTATTCATGACATATATTTAATAGGATGAGTTACTAATAAAGCAGTAAAGGAGATTGTAAGTAAAAGTTTAAACAGCTATCAGAACTTTCTGTGAAAAGATTAAATTTCAAATATTCTATAAACAGAACAGATAAGAAAAGGAAAAAAGGGTATTTCTAGTATGCAGTTTATTGGGAAACAAATGAAATTGAGGGAAAGTTACATAATTGGTTAGCCAAGAGGATAAGAGCAAGTAGAGCAGATCATTATCACTCTCTGTTCATTCAACTTCTTCAATATCCCTTTGCATTATTTACTCAATCACACGAACAAAGGAGAGGATCAACTCAACTTTACTGAGTGCCTTATTACAATGCAAAGTTCTATGCCAAGTAGGCACTATGAGAAGACATAACTATGAGCCATCAAGGTCCCAATCTCCAAGGAGCTTAAATTTAATAGAGGTTGTAAAAATATGTCACAGCTGAAATATGTAACAGGAAATTAATATCAACAGGGAGGTGTAAACAAAATCTAATAGGTACATAAAGGGAACAGAACTTATGTTCAGTAAAGAGAAACAGGAACATCTAGAATTTGAGCTAGATTAAAGAATTGAGGGTTGAAGGGGGCCGGCAGGAGGAAGCCAGACAAAAACTACTGACAGGAAAGAAAAGACCAAAGTGTCGATATCATTCTAAGGAATCTGAATTTCGCTCTACAGAATGAAAATGCACTGAGTTTTTCAATGGTATAATAAATTAATTGGAATTGTCCTTTTAAGAGTTCTCTGACAGCATCTAGAAAATAAATGGGTTGAGACAGCTGAATGAAAATGTTTACGTGTGTGTGGGGGGGGAAGCAGAAACTAAAGTAAGTACAGTTAGCAGGATGACATAATAATCCAGGCAAAAAGTAGAGTCTGAAATAGGGTTAGCCTCTAGAAACTAGAAGGGAGATAAATATGACTTTCATTACAGGTTCAAATAGATCGGGCGTGTTAACTGATTAAATGTTAGAAAGAAGAGATTTTCAGTTTATTTTTCATAAAATAAAATTAGGATATGGACTTTAATTAAAATAAAATGTAAATAGTTCAGAGTGACATTAAATGAAAATGTATCTTCTTATTCTCAGTCCCTAAATGAAATCATTCCTATTTTTACTTCTTCCAGTGGCTTCTACAGTAATTCTAAATAATATATTTATGATGCTAGGTATATACTATAAAGAATTTAATCTCTTGATAATATGTACAGAGAGCCAAGAATTATTTCGTATAATTTACAGTAGTTTAAAAATCGGAAAAGTAAATGTTCAACAGAAAAGTAGATAAATTTATAATATAAATACTAAGATGAATGAACTAAGGTTATCTGTAACAATGTAGATAAATATAAAAAAATGTTAAGTGAAAAAGCAAGGTGCAGAAGGAAAGTTATGATGTATCTGTATTACAATGAAATAGATTATAGCAATACTATACATTGCAAAACACATATTAGTGAAAGTATAAACACATGCACAAGTATCATAAAGACCACACTTAATAGAGGAACAGAAAATGTAGCTTTTATTTTTATTTCTTAAAAAATAAAAAGCTCTGAAGCATATGTGGATGTGACACAGATGTTTGTTTTATTCATCTCTATATAATTGTCTTTTTAATGGAAACATTTCAGACTTCTTTTTAGAACAAAAAAGCTTACATTAAATATAAAATGTATTATAAGTACCCTTCTATAACCTATTAAATAATTGCTTTTAATATCACTTCAGAAAAAGCTATTTTCTTCTGATGCTATTTATCGCCCTACTGACCTCTGCTGGTCCAACAGGGGTGAAGATACTGCAGATGTCTTCCTATCTTTCTTGCTAGCTGAAGATGACTTCGGGCTTGATTTTCGCTTCGGAGATTTGCTAGACTTTCTTAGAGAAGGTGATGGGGACAATTTTGATCTAACCACTTCTGGTGAAACCTTTAAAAAAAATTCAGTAAGTCAATTCAGAAATTCCTCCACTTACAGTACAACAAGGCTTACGGTATTTTAGAATCACACCAAACTTCTGATTAAAATTAAGTATTATTGCTGGATGTAGTGGTTTGTACCTGTAATCCCAGTTTCCCAGGAGGCTTAGGTGAAAGGATTGCTTGAGGTGAGGGGTTTAAGACCAGCCTGGGTAACACTGAAAAACCCCATCTCTTTAAAAAAAAAAAAAAAAAAAAAAGCCAGGCATGCTGGAATGTGCCTGTGGCTAAGACCTCATCCCTAAAAAAAAAGTTTGAAATAAAAATAAAAATTATAAATTAGAATAGCCACTATCTGTTGATATTTATTAGTCTGACTCCTGAATCTATGATTTTAAGTGATATAACTGTCCTAACATATACCAGTTTAAACAAAGTAAATTAAAATCATAAAATTTCAAAATCTCCTCAGAAAAATCATAAATTACATTTAAATTAACTGTGTCTTCACTTTTTGGAAAAGAAACAAGGCATTCTAGAAATAGCACGGGCCTGAAGCAGACATATGTAGATTCAAACCCCATGTTACATTAGCTGGTGACTCTAGGCAACAAACTCTCAGCTTTGCCCACCTATTCAATAACATAAATTTTTGCTACTTATCTAATAATGTGACAATTAAATGATGAATATATATGGAGTAGCACATATACAGTGAGTTGATCAAGGTATCAGTATGCTAGTATAATTTAAGATGTAGCAAGAAGCTGAGTTACTGATCAATACAAATGTTCCTGTTAACATATTTATTGCAGTAAATAGCATACCTCCTTTTTAATGATAATTTCTTCTCTCTTCTCCATGTTTTCTTGCTCCAGCTTCATTAATTCCCTCTGTATCTTCTGACGTTTCATTTCCAATGACAATTCATGAACATAATCATAATTAATATCTCCATTGTCAGAATCTTTAAAATAAAATTGTATTACTGTTAGAAACTAGCATAACTATCTATGCCAAAAATTATAGAGACGTTTTCAACAAATTTCTTATACAAATCTAAATGCTGGCGTCTTTCATCAGAATGACATACTTTTAAGAGATAAAAGAAACAGATACCATTTCTATAAAGGATTAGTCACAATGGTTCATTTTTTTATGAAAAGTCAAATATTTTTAAGGTTTCTGGGTTTTCTGGAAATGATTTTGAGTTGTCTGGGGATTGGGTTTTTTGTTAGGAGATGGAATTTTAAAAGACAAAAGACACTCAGCTGAATTTCTCAGACTTAAAGGTACTAAAGCCTTCATTATTTCACGCTGGGTATGATGTAACTCATTATCTCCTTGATTTTCCTAAAGATACATTACTAAAATACATCATATAAAATGAGGTTATATTACGTGTGCAACATTCAATCTATATGCTTATCACTTTTAAAATTTGTGAGACAACTGATTAATATCTAAAACTAATTTTAATACTAATGTGTACATATGCTAATTTTTAAAGGATTCATAACATTTTCTTTACAAGCAATTTGAACTACTTCCTTAGATTACAACTGTCCATCTCAACAGATTTGATGCCATATTTCTATTTCCATTTAATATTTTCTTATAAAAAGTTCAAAGATTGGTTTAAAAAACAAAAAGGAAGAGTCGTGTGCGATCTATTTCATCAAAATATGTAGAAGTTACTGGCACTGGCCCCCAACCCCATCACCCTCATTTGCCATGAATGCCCAGAAGCCTAGAGGAGAGAATTTCACTGATCATGTAGGACTTGACTGATCACAAACTGAGGTGCCTTCTCAAGCTATACTTATAGCACTTTAGATCATTTCTTAAACTTGGGTAAAGAAATAAAATGAAGAACTAAAGAACGATAAATATAAGAGGTCCTACTTGACTGCTTAAAGCCAAGAAAATGAACATCACTGTTATATACTGCTCGAATGCATTAAAATGACAACTATCCATTCATGCTTCGGGACTGAGAGACTAACTATATATATTCACTACCTGTGTGACTAAGCTTGATTACTCATTCTATGATGGAGTATGATGATGATTTTTCAGTAAATAAATGAAATAGGCTAAATCATGATTTTCAGTCAGAAAGTAACTACTAAATATTTAATTAAGAGCATGTGGCTTTCACCAGATAAAATGAAGACACTGAATTTAATTTAGTGAATACAAGCTATCTCCAGTTATTATTTTGTACTCTATTGAGATACTTTACATCAGTGAATAATAGGACTCAATTATCTGGTTTGATTATGCTCTTAAATTCAATAAAATTCTATATCCAAATACCCAGGTAAAACACAGGAAAGAGTAATTAACTGAGAAGAATGATTAATGGTGTTTCTGAAGGTACTGTATTATCAATAATGCACTGCCAATCTAAAAATTCGTAACTGGAAATATTACCAATACAGAATACATAAAAGAAAGAAGAAACCAGTTGGGCGCTGTGGGTGACACCCGTAATCTCAGCACTTTGGGAGGCCAAGGGTGGATCACCTGAGGTCGGGAGTTCAAGACCAGGCTGACCAACATGGAGAAACCCCACCTCTTAAAAAAAAGAAAGAAGAAACTGGCTTTCAGTTCTCAATCTTCAGCAATCCAACCAAGGGCGAGAGGCCTGAGCAGTTAAAATATATGTCTAAGTCAATGTAGTATATACAACTAATACAGTTTGCTCAGGAAAAAAGTTCTCAAGTCTTTATTCTGAAGGTACTTATTTTATGCATATAATCAAAACTCAGATGTTTTCCTAACCTGTAAGAGATGGATTACAAGATAGGCACATTGCAACTGACGGTATTTTGACAACAAAAGAAAAATCATCAAGTACAAAATACAGGATGGAATTCAAAAACAAGAGTCTGAAGCCAGTTAATAAATTTAGAAAATGTCTCCCATGTAGCTTCAGGTTATCACTACAATCTTGCCTTACAAAAACTGATTCATATAAATGATTCTGAGTCATCAGAAAAATAGTAAGTATAATTAGAACGGAATATTTAACAAGGAAGATATTTTAAAGAAAAGGTTAAGATTCTACATATTCTTACTAATTAACAGAACATGCAAAGAATATTACAAGACAATTCACAAAGAGAAAGAAATGAAGACAGAATATACATTTTTTTCCCATGTATTCAGGAGCCATTTTTTCTAATTATAATATTAATTGTTGGTAAAGGTACAAATAAAGGACACAGTCATTCTCTGGTGGTAACAATGTAAACTAGTACAACTATCTTGTAAAATAATTTGTCAATATGGTTAAAAGCCTTAAGAACATCAATGCCCTTTAATATAGAAACTTCTAAGCTGGTTGTGGTGGCTCATGCCTGTAATCCCAGCACTTTGGGAGGCCTAGGCAGGCAGATCACAAGGTCAGGAGATCGAGACCAACCCGACTAACATGGTGAAATCTCATCTCTACTAAAAATACAAAAAATTAGTCGGGTGTGGTGGCAGGCACTTGTAGCCCCAGCTACTCAGGAGACTGAGGCAGGAGAATCTCTTGAACTGAGGAGGAGGTTGCAGTGAGCTGAGATCGCACCACTGCACTACAACCTGGGTGACAGAGCAAGAAAGATTTCATCTCAAAAAAAAGAAAGAAAGAAACTTCTAGTAATTTGATGTTATAAAAAAAACACAGATACATAAAAGGTTTATGTATAAGGATTAAAAACTATAAATATTTGTGAATTGCCTTGTTACACCACGTTAATTATATTTAACATTTTTCCAATAAGTTAGAATCATTTATGTTTGTCAGTTTTTCTAAGGCAATTGGAATGATAACCTCAAGCTATATGAGATGTTTTCTAAATTTATTAACTGATTTCAGACACTTGTTTTTGAATTCCATTCTATATTTTGTGCTATCTGTCTTCATCATACATTCTCATTGCTTAAGTCTTAAATAATTCTGAATACACAAAGTAAAATATGAAATTCCCCTTATATTCCTCCTACGGCCATGCTTACTCCAGTGATAACACTGCTAATAGTTAAGTGTCATATGTATGAAAATAGTGCTTTATATTTTTCCTTTTAACAGTCAACACTGCCTTATAAACAAGATCTTTCCAAGTCACAGATATAATTCAACTATCTTTTTTAACATCTGCAAAGCATTTCATTAATATGATCATACTTAATCATAGCTTAGTCAAAGGAGTTTCCTTCTGACAGATGGACTGTTTTCAATATTCTGCTGTTAAAAACAAGACTTAAATGAACATTTTCATATCTACTTTGGTTCAAGTACAAGTATTTTTCTATGACATTATTTCTCAGACTACATTGCTGGACTGAAAATAAATACAATTTCTATTTTTAATATCACTAAACTGTACTCCAAATCTGCTTTAACAACATGAACTCCCACTTGGAAACATTAATATTCTTCATTTCTGCCAAACTGATGGGTAGAATAATCCTATCTCTTTATTTTCATCAGTATTTCCCTGCAGTCAAGTTGAGCATTTATTGACCACCTTTATTTCTCCTGTGAGGTACCTATCCAATACATATATATTTTTACTCATTTTTTCACTAGACCATCTTTTTCTTATGTATTTGCAGACTCATTATATGGCTATATAGTGTCTTTACTGATGCTTACAGATGTTACACATGTCAAATATTTTCTTTTAGCCTATCATCTGTCTTTAACTTCTGCATTTAGTTACACAGAAATTCCCAGTTTTATGTAATCAAATGTTTGTGGCTTCTGGGTTTTATGCCCTATTTAAGGAAGATGTACTCACCTCCAAGATTACTAAAATATTTTCACACATTCTACTAAAATGACACTTTTGGTTTTTTACATTACTTCGCTGGTCCTTAAGAACATATGGTGAACAAATACAAGAAGTTTAAGGAATCAAATAAAACCATAGACTTTGGAGTGGGGACTGGAAATATAGACAGCAACCAGATAATCAAATGTTTTATAGGCATAGTTAAAATTTGTACTTGCCTCTGAAGACAATGGGAAATTAGGGAATTTGAAACAGGGAAATAAAATGAACATTTAATTTATTCTTTTAAAAGACTGCTCTGCAACTCAGAGTGGGAGAAAATACTTGGAATATATTTATATATCTGATAAAAAATCTCATATCCAGAAAACATAAAGAACTCCTTTAAGTAACAAGAAAGAAACAGGTAACACAATAGAAGAATGGCAAACATTCAGAATAGACAGTTTACAAAATAGGGTGTACAATGGTCAGTAAACATGTAAAAAAGTTTTCAACTTCATTAGGAAAATGCAAACTAAAACCACAGTAAGATACCACTACAAAATTTTAGAATAGCTAGGATGAAAAAGGCAAAAATATCATATGGGTAATTGGTACAACCATTTTCTATCTGAAATTATCTACTAAAGAGAAACACATACATACTCCATGGCCCAGCAATTCCACTTCGAACCATAAACTCAAGTGGAATGGGTATATGTTTGTACATGTTTAAGAATAGTAACAGTACCTTATTATGCATAATAACACCAAACTGGAAATTACTCAAATGTTCATCAACAGTAGACTAAGTCTATTCATATAATAAAACACTATATAGCAACAAGAATTAATGAAAGATATATGAAATAAAGTACAAGACTGAATCTCAGATAATACTGTTAACAAAAGAAGGTAGGCACAAAAAGAGTACATCCTGTTGATTCTATTTATATGGAGCTCAAACAGACAAAACTAATCAATGGTGCTAGAAATCAGGACAGTAGTTACCTTTGGGAGGCGAGGGTAGTGAGGAGTGACTAGAAGGAAACACAAGGAGACTACAGGAAACTGCTAAGTTGCTACTTACTGATTTGGGTGATGTTTTTACACATGTTCAGTTTGTGAAAATCCACTGAGTTGTACACATGAATTGTGCATTCCTCTGAACATATATTTCAGTAAAAAAAAAACTTTTTAAGAAAGATTATTCTTGCTTTACAGTGGAGAACAAATTAGGAGACAAGACTATAAGCAAGAGATGGGGTTAGGAGGTTATTTTTGTAAAATATATTTATAGGCAAAAAACAAATACCTTAAGAACTAGAATATTAGTAGTAAATTCAGAGAAACAGATGGTTTTCAATGGTATTTGGTATATAAAAATATCAGAACTCTGTAAATGCCTGTGTGGAGGGAAA
This sequence comes from Sapajus apella, assembly GCF_009761245.1. Taxonomy (NCBI): domain Eukaryota; kingdom Metazoa; phylum Chordata; class Mammalia; order Primates; family Cebidae; genus Sapajus; species Sapajus apella. The sequence goes on along the minus strand of NW_022436972.1, from coordinate 20,007,388 downwards.
GAAGGAGTGTTAATGACGACTCTCAGGACTACTGGTATCTGGTAGGAAAAGTGATGCCCTTAAGATATAGAACGCAGATGGAGATGACTAATTGGTCAATGCTAAACTGAGAGCTCCAGATTTTGGAGTCATTGACACATACAATGTTAATGAAGCCCCAGGAGCATGATTTCATCTAGAAGGAAAAATTAAAAGTGAGAAAAGAAGATGGCTAGACAAAAGGAATACAAACAAGTTTTAAAAGCTGTTCCTAGAGACAAGTGCTTCTCAAAGAGTGGTCTGAGGATACCTGGAAAGTCACTGAGACAATTTCAGGAGTTCTACAAAATCAAACTATTTCTATAACACTACATTATTTGTCTGGTGTACTCATTCGCCCATGAGTAGATAATGGAGTTTTCCAGAACATGTGATGTAGTTAACAGACAGAATACAGAAGCAGATAAGAAAATCTAGCTATCAACTGTTAAGCCAGATGTCAAAACAATTTGCAAAATGATGCAAAATACTGTCACCTCCTCACAATTATTATTATTTGCTTTGCAAAATAGTTATTTTTCATAAAAGCATATACTGGATTTTTAGATGTCATTGTTAAGTGAATGAATAAATACATATTTTAAATTTTCTCAGGTTCATAATATGGCAATTATGAAAACCTAAAATCCACAAAGACAAAAGTTATTTGGGGTTCTAAAAAAGCATAGAAAAGTGTTCTGAAACCAGAAAGTTTGAGACACATTATTATATACCATTTTTTTCTGAATCCAGCTAAGATTGTTATTCGCTTTAGAATGACAATGCAGAAGGTAAGTCTATGAAACCAGTTTAGTCTCACTACCCAGGGACTAGAGCACCTAACTTAACACTTCAATATTCCCTCAACAGATACTTTCAAATCACAGAGATACACAATGGCCAAAACCTATGTGTTTCAATCAAGGGAAAACATAAGAAATTCCTATTAAAGACATTTACACTCACCTTTTAAAAGAATTTCCTATATAAAAACACTCTGGACACAAAATTACTTTAGATTTTTTAAAAGAACATAGTTAAATGCAAATCCTTGGGAATCAACATTTAAGAGGCAGACAGAATATAAGGAACCTCCTATGTAAGACTGAAGGGCTTGGTCAGGTGCAGTGGCTCACACCTGTAATCCCAGCACTTTGGGAGGCTGAGGAGGACGGATCACAAGGTCAGGAGTTCAAGACCATCCTGGCTAACACGGTGAAACCCTGTCTCTACTAAAAATACAAAAAATTAGCCAAGCATGGTGGCATGCACATGTAGTCCCAGCTACTCAAGAGGCTGAGGCAGGAGAATCACTTGAACCCAGGAAGCAGAAGTTGCAGTGAGCCGAGATCACACCATTGCACTCCAGCCTAGGCGACAGAGGGAGACTCTGTCTCAAAAACAAAACAAAACAAAACAAAACAAAACAAAAAACAAAACAAAAAACTGAAGGGCTTGAACAGGAAGACACAAGACTGAAGAGTGATAAATAGAAACAAAAAGAGAAGTTTTTTTCAACAAGACAGGAGCTCTTGATGTGTCAAATGCTGCAGAATGGTCATTTAAGATAGAAACAAGTACATCTCCATTTATTAAGCAAAGAGGAGGTCATTAGTGACTTTGAAAAGCAGTTTTAGTGGAAAGCTGGATGGGAAGACTGAATAATAAGTATCAGGTGAACAAGTAGAAACAGTAAGGTAAAGAACTGTTTTAAGAATTTAGTTGTTAAGTGGGGATAAGCAGAACAATGACTAACAGTAATATGGGGAGAAGAGAAAATGGATGTTAAAGATATAGAAAAGAGTGTATAATAAATGAACAAGATTGCTGAGGTAGGAGGAAATAAGATCTACAACAGAAGGGAATTATTCATCAACCTTACACGGCTGAAAGGAGGCCTCTTATACAGAATAAGAGGGAAGTAAAAAAGTTTAGGTATGAATAAAAGATTAGTGTGAAGGTGTGGTAGGAGGAAGTTGAGGGAGCTACTAAAGACTTCCACCATCTCTGCTTAGTAGATAGCAAAAAAAGAGAAATGGAAACATAGGAGATTTATGGAGAAGGTTTAGCACACCTACTACGAAGAAAAAGAACAGACTTAGGCTTTTCTGAACCTTTACTATTTTCAACGATTATTAAATATTATTATAATGACAATAGAAAAAAATTTAAAGATAAGTATCAAATACATTTTAAAATGTTTTTTATGCAAAAAAAATTAAAATGAAAAGAAAGGATGCTGGATAAGAGGTAATTCCTTAGTATTTAGGAAAAGTTAGCTCTTCAAACTGGAACAATTTATATATCAGATCTACAATACAAAGGAATTACTCATTAACCTTGTACAGCAGGAAAGAGCCTCTTACACAGAATAAAAGGAAAGCAAAAAAGTTTAGGCATATAGTTTATATGCCTATATTTTTAAGTATGTTTATATTTTATTTAAATATACTAATTAGTCAACTAAAACAGGACAGTACAGTTGCCTTTATTGCTATTTTGTAGAAGTTGTATTAAGTTGGATTATGAAATCCTGAGTAACCATAAACAAGTTTCCTATTTGTTCTCAGAAGCAACTTTTTAACAAGATAGCACTGTCCAATGATGAAACAGGTTTCCTTTAAGTACTGATGTAACAATTACTGGAAAGATGTATTTACAATACTTTGCAAGTGTTAGTCTATAAGTCTTCAGAGATAATTCTGAAATATAGTAGTTAATATTTCAGTCTTGTAGCTTCTCAGTTCTCTGTCCTAAGGCCTCGACTTGACCACTGTCACTCAAAAGCAGCCACAGACAATATGTAATCGAATGGATGGACTGTGTTAGAATAAAACTTTATTTGAAAAAACCAGTGACTGGTCTACATACTCTAGTTTTCTAATCCAGGGTCTAAAGTTTTCAGCTTCTCACTCAGAAAGTTGCTTAAATTCTTAAACTCTTTAGTTTTGTCGTCTGCAGAGTAACAAAACTATTGAAATAATTACAAAATTATATAAATTACATTACATTGTCTACCCCCACTCAATGCATTTAACGAACTCACTGTGTTTGGAACTAGGACGTGATGGTGCCCATCTTTCAGAACATCAAAGAGGTGGAGAAAACATTCACAGTGTGGAAAATAAATGCTTATTTGTTAAGACAATGACTCAAAAATGATTTTGCTCCCACCTCAGCTTCTCAAGTAGCTGGGATCACAGGCATGCACCACCATGTCCAGCTAATTTTTTTTTTTTTTTTTTTTTTTTTGTAGAGATGGGGTCTTTCTTTGTTGCCCAGGCTATTCTCAAACTCCTGGGCTAAAGTGATACTCCAGCCTTGGCTTCCCCAAGTGCTGAGATTACAGACAGGAGGATTGCTTGAGTCCAAGAGGCTAGGATGCAGTGAGCCATGACTGTACCACTGTCCTCCAGCCTGGATGACACAGAGAGACTGTGTCTCAAGAAAAAGATTTTTTTTTTTTTTTGCTAATTTTTCTTTAATAAATCCAGGTCTCCAACTTCATCTGATTTTAAAGTCAAACATTTCTTGGAAATAACTTTCCCTGGCCCTTATGATATAAAAATCTATTTTATAATATTTTATGTAAAACAAACAAATTTAGATTTCATTTTAAGCTTAATGTTAGGAATTTTTAAATTTACATATGTAATACAATCCTGAAGGACTGTAATGCTACACAATAAAGTTCTAGAGGGAAAACTAGAATGGGCAAATTAAAATATACAATGCAAACCACTTTCCCTGCTTTTGTACTGCTACTATATGCCAGTTTTTGCCTTATAACAGAGTAAGATAGAAACATGTCAATAAAATGTTTCTGAAACAAAACAGAGATCATAGCTGAAAGTTGTTTTGAAGTTCACAAAAACTCTACAAAGTAAATAATCAAGAATTTGCTAGTTAAACCAAGATTCTGAAACTCACCATCTCTATTAGTTTCCCATTCTACAGTTTCTTCTTCACTTTCTGGAGTTCTCTCCTTGGTGATTTTTATGTCTTCCTTTTCCCTATGTCTCCCTCTTGAAGATTCTTTCTAAAAAAGTACATACATACATTCAGATTACTATATTGTAAAAAATTATATGAGGTAGTTTATTGTAATACAGAACATTTTAATTTCATTCATCTTGTTTCATCAAAGAATCAGTTTTGTAAATAGTCATTTATCCACTAAGTAGAGAAAGTGACAAGCTCTAGTTTAGCACCACAACGAAAAGACTATACTATATCTATTTTACTAAAGAACAAAAACTTTAAATATTAAAGAGTAGCTAAGATGTAAAAATATACAGTGCAAATCTAATACTTTAACAAGTTTGTGACATTCAGCTACGTACTAAGTTTCCATGTGAAAATCACTGGGGAAAAGACAGTTTAAAATGATTAAAATACAATGGAAGGATTTGTAAGTGACTATATTTTAAAATGACAAAAAAGGACTAAACCATTCACCGCAGACTTCTAAAAATAACTGATCTAGGGATTGTCATATATTCATATGTCATAATAGCCATCTTCCCAGACACCTAAGGATAAATCCAAACTCATTTAATAGTACTATAAAGGTTTACAAAAAGATATTTTACCCATTTTAATGAAACCAAATGGTACCTAAAATAGTCAGCAAATTAGTCCTCACTACTGCAGCTAAAAAACAGGTTTTACATTTTATTCCAGGTATAAAAGCAGCTAACATACAAAAAAGGACAAAATTAATTCAGACTATAAAAGTCAATTAAATGTCCTATTACATAAGAACTTCAAATCATATTTTACTAGGTGGTGAGAAAATAAAGTAACCAGTGTTATATAATTGTTATCTTCCATCGCAGTAAAAGTCTCACTTTTACTAACATTGTAAATACTAAGAAAGATACTTACACACAAGGATATGAAGTGTTTAAATTTTTTTCTGAGCATTACCAGTCATAAAATTTGGCTGCTTATAACACAAATTAATTTCTCTTTGTAGTTTTCTTCTTAAAGAACTCCAGTATGTAACTGCCCTTAAATTCTACATATTAGGCATAAAGTCATATTATAAATATTACTGGCAAAATTCATATTTAATTTCTGGTAAGACAACAAAGGCTGACAACAATAATTTACAAGTTATATGAGAGTAAAACCTGCCATGACAAAAATAGTAGAGTCAAGAAAATAGAAATGGCCCTCTACTTGTACAGAAGACAAAAAGAAATATAATTTATTTTTAGTCTTAAAAACAGATTCCGTGAAACATCAATGAAGAACTATCCTGCATCCCATACAATGTTTGAATGTTCTATGGATTAAACCCACTACAGATATATATTACTGAATAACTATACCAAAAATATTTAATAGGAGGTTGTCTCCAAATTATTAAATAACATACTCTGCTTTCTGTCCACTTAAACATATGTAAAATCCAACTGCAAATCCAGTTAAAAAGGGTGTCAGAGCAGTAGTGCTGGTGCTGCAAAATATCTATAAATCTGTCACATTATTTTATCAGATTTGAGCCAGAAATGTTGTATCAATAAACTTCAATAATGATGTATGTAAATATTTCATATTTATCCTAAATATTAAAATTATACTTTGTGAACTGTCAATGTATTTTTCAATATGACTCTGATGTTACTCCCAGAGATCATATATAACTTCTATTATTAGGTACTAGAGACTAAATGCAGGCTTAAACAGGTGACGGAATTTCAAGTTCTTACCTCAAATCGTAATATAGGAAATTATTTTGGTAACATTTATTAAGAAGGTCTAGTTCATTTAAAAACTATTTTCTCATTTTCTCCACTTCAACAATGTAACTTGTTTAGGTATGTTATTCAATTTATCAAATAAAGTTATTTCCCCTTTTCTCTTATCATATTCAAATAAATATGGTATGGTATAACTTGTCCCGTGTATTGTAGCACAGTCTACTATGCCACATTGCTCTAATTCTTGAACAGAATGGCTTCTCATCTTCTCTTAAATTCAAACATATTAATTAAAAGTATAACCCATTGATTACTATATGTTTTGAATTAGTCATCCTGGAACTTCTAAGTGTTGAAATACTTGAAGAACCACAGTATGTTAGCCAAAACCCTTGGGATCAGATATTTTAAGAGTTTAGATTTTTGTTTTGTTTTGTCTTTTTTTTTGCATTTCAAAGCATGTTAAGTAGTACTGCCAGCAGAGTCTGAAAGTAGCCTGTGACTACACATACTAACATTTTTGCAGAAAAACAGAAATTCGCCACTTGTATAAAAACCATAATTAAAGCTTTTTCAATTAAGATCAGATTTTGCTTCCAAATGTGTGTGCCTACCTTAGGAAAAATGGTTTTAAGTTTCTTCAATTTCAGAAATGCAATACATGATTTTAGATGTTTATATTAATTTCATTTCCACTCTTAAATGCACATTTCCTGAATATTATATGTGTGGAGAGATTACATTCATCACGAATTTTAGATAGTAAGCAGGCATTACAAAGAGTATGAAGTAAAAAGGAAGTGTCAAGGCTAAGAGAGTTGAGATCCATTATTAGTAACTAGAATGGATTAGTAACTAGTTTCAAAATGGTTAGGAGCCTGTGTAAGTTATATAATCCAACTTCTTAACCCATGCAGAACAATTTTCCTTAATATTTGTATAGCTATGGAAACCCTCTATTAGAAGACTCTCGGGGGCAAAATTTTAGCTCTCTACTGTTGCACCCTTTCATCCCATTTCCAGACAGTTCTAATTAGTAGAAAATTCTTTCTTATGCTGATCGCATCTTTCTTAACCTCTCCAGAATTTCTACTGATTGGGACTAGTTCTGACCTCTGGAATCATGTGAAATAAATCTAATACTTCTTTTATCTGCTAGCCCTTTCCTCATCATTCTGTCATCTTCTCTGGCATACTCATCTGCCAATGTGCTTCAATGAAACATGATACCCCAAATTAATCTAGTCTTGTCAGAGCAGCATAAGGCATATAACTTCCAACTTTCCTGACTTAGAATTGAAATTATACTTGTATTAGTAAAGTCTAATTTGTTTTTGAAAAGAATGGAGCTTCAACCAAGAAACTATAATCTCCTAAACGATACAAATTTAAACTATTTCACATAACATGAAGTCTATAAATAGGGTAAACTTCAGGCGTAACTTAGTAATGGTGACATCATTAAAGACCAAATACTAACTCTTTTGTTGTTATTTCTCACAGCTCTGCTATTCCTAATGTTGACTTCATATTCAGGCTTATTTCTTACCATACTAAGAAGTAATTAGGGTCTCCTCAATGTATCTTTCCCCCAAGCATAAACGAAAATTCTTTCCTTCAGAGTGACTAGGCCAACTTTAGACACATGGAATGAATAACTTGTTATCAAGGTAATAGCCATGGGATAAATGGCCTAGGCCTGGTTTCTGAATCAACTGAATTGGCAAGGAAAATGGATTATAACTGAATTTGACTAATCAAGGCCCAGCCATGAAAGTGGGATCAATTCCCCAAATCACAATGTTGATATAAAATGAAAAAGCGATGGAATGGGTTCTGGGGAATCCAAAGCAATTTGCATGACACTTCATACTACATTTCACTTCCTCATGATACAATGCCAAACTTTTGATAACTTCAAAGGCTGTAACAAGACAGATTTTCCAACCTAATATCTTTTAAGCATTCTCTACTGTAGATCTGTTGGTAGTAAACACTCTCAATTTTGTTTGAAAAGGTCTTTATTTTATTCTTATTCTTGAAAGCTAGACTTTGGTAAATACTTTGGGTTGACAGATTTACCTCAGTACTTTGAAAATATTATTTCACTTCTTTTAGCTTTCATTGTTTGTCACTGATGTCATGCTGTTGCTTCTTTGCAAGGGGATTTGTCTTTCTAAATCAAGAGGTTTCTAGTATTTTCTCTGTGTCTCTGATGTTTTGCAGTTTCACTATAATATTCTATCAGTGACATATTGCGCTTTTTGTATCTGTAGATTTATGGTTCATCAATTATGGGGAATTCACAGCCACTATTTCTTAAAATGTTGCATCTCCAATATTCTTTTTTCTTCTTCTTCTGGGTTTCTAATTAGATGCATAATGAATTTTCTAAGTATTTCCCTCATATTTTTAAACCTCGTCAATACTTTCCACAACTTCTCTTTATGTGATGAATTCCAGATAAATTCTTCAGCTGGCAACTATTGTCAGGTCAAGTCACCCTATTCCACACCAGTGCAATTAACTTTCTTTGCCTAAAATCAACTCTATATTTATCCCTAACAGTTTCTGAGCTTCCTATATAGTCACACCTCCTACATTGGATTTACTTACATCTTTCCACAATTACTTGGAGAAATTTCCTTTGAAGTTAATACATACAAATTATCTCAGAACATTTAGTCAAAGAATGACTAAATTATTTGTATGTTAATAACATTGTCACCTGCTACTAATATTCACTTTTAAATATCTATAAAAATCTATCCATTACTAAAGTTATCATTCAAGTAATAATTCCCTATTTAGTATACTGACATTAGAGGATTTTAAACATTCAATGTTTTACACAAAATTTGTTTTCTTCTCCTATCATCCATGTATCAAGTTATCGCATTGATCTTACCGATCTATCCCATCTATCCATCTATCTACTTGAGACAGGGTCATGTTCTGTGACCCAGGCTATAGTGCGGTGGTGCAATCATAGCTCATTGCATTTTTGACCTCTTGGGCTCAAGCAATCCTCCTGCCTCAGCCTCCCATAGCTGGAACTACTGGTACACACTACTAAGGCCAGCTAATTAAAAAAATTTTTTTTTCTGTAGAGACAGGGTCTCTTTATGTTGCCCAAGCTGGTCTTGAACTCCTGGGCTCAACCAATCCTCCTGCTTCAGCCTCCCAAAGTACTGGGATTACAGGTGTGAACCACAAAACCAGGTGTAACCTCTCCTTTTATTTAAAAAAATAATTAAAAAAAATGCTTCCAAATCCTATTGCTCTAAAAATATACTTAGTTCCACAGAACACTAACATTATCAATGAATTCCTGGATTTTCTTTGAGCAGCTCTAGAATTAATGTTAATATCAATTTTTCTTCTCTGTCATTTACTGCCATATAGTATCTCAAAATTATTAAGAAGTAAAGCACTACTATTAATTTTGAAAAAGATTAGGGGTTTCCACCTTAACATTTTCAAACCTTTATAATTGGACATACCTGATAAAAGCTTAAAAAAAAACTAATCTAGGAAAATGGCTCATTGTTGTGCTTTGGCCTGAACATTAGCCCAATAGTCTAATGATACAGAGGTCAATAATTCTCCAAAAATATATAACAATTCTTAAGTATATAACCCTACCAACAAAGCATCAAAATACATGAGTCAAAAACTGACAAAATTGCAAAGGGAAATCCACTATTATGGTTGAGGATTTCATATCCTTTCATCAACAATGGACAGTTTCAGTAGGAAGTCAATAAAAACAGTTGAACTCAACAGCACCATCAACCAACTTGATACAATTGACTACAGATGGCTTTATCTAACAATAGCAAAATAACACATTCTTCTCAAGCTCATACAGCTCAATCACCAAGACAGATTACATTCTGGGCCATAAAACACACTTAGCAATGTCTGCTTTGACAGGCCACAGTGAAATTAAACTAGAAATCTAGAAATCTATAACAGGAAGATTAGAAGAGTCCCTAAATGCTTAGAAGTTAAACAATACAATATTAACAAACACATAGGTCAAAGAAGAAATTGCAAAAGAGATTTCAAAATATTTTAAGCTAAATGAAAAAAATATAACTTATGACAATTTGTTAGATGCAGTGAATGCTGTACCCAAAGAGATATTTATAGCATTGAATGCATAAAAGGCAACCAAAAATCATTAATTTAAGTTTCCACCTTAGAAAACAAGAAGAACAAATTAAACCCTAAGCAGAAGAAAATAAACTTAAAAATTAGAATAAAAAAGTCAATGAAATTGAAAACAGAAATTCAATAGAGAAAACTAAGCAAAACCAAATGCTATTTTCTTTGAGAAGATCAATAAAGTTAATCCGCTTCTAGCCAGGGTAATTAAGAAAAAAAGAGAGAAGATATAAATTACTAATAACAGAAACGAAGGATCTCACTACAAATCTCACGAACAATTTGAATAGGTATATACCTATTTTAAGAACTGAATCAATAATGAATAACCTTTCAAAACAGAAAGCACTGGATGGTTCATAGGTTAAAGTCTACCAAATATTTTTGGAAGAAATTATACCAGTTCTCTATAATCTTTTCAGAGATAAGAGACGGACTACTTCTTAACTCATTCTATGAGGTCAGCATTATCCTAACACTGAAACCAGACAAAGACATTACAAAAAAACTAAAGACCAATATCCACCATGAATAATAGCAAAATCCTAATAAAAAAATATTAGCAAATCAAAAGGTTAACAAATATTTAGGATGATGGATATATAAATCTGCTTGACTAAAGGAATCATTTCATCATGTATATTTATATCAAAACATCATGTTTTGCAAATTAAATACAGATAGTTTTAAAAGTCAAACTTAATAAAAAGTTAGCAAATCAAATCCAACAATGTATGTACTATAACCAAGAAAAATTTATCCTAGGTATGCAAGGCTGGTTAAACATTCAAAAATAAATTAAAGTAACCCATCACATCAAGAGACTAACAAAGAAAACTCACATGATTATATCAATAGCAATAGGAAAATCATTTAATAAAGTCCAACACTCAGACATAATAAAAACTCGTGATAAACTAAAAACAGAGGCCAATTTCCTCAACTTGATAAAGATCATCTACAAAAAGTCCTACAGCTAACATCATACCTAACGGTGAAAAATCGGAAGTTTTCCTGCTAACATGAGAAACAAGGCAAGGATGTCTCCTCTCACTATTCCTTTTCATCATACTAAAATTTCTATCTAATGCAGTAAGACAGGAAAATAAAAAGAATACAGATTAAGAAGGGAGAATAAAAGTGTCTGCAGAACACGTGATTGTCTATGTTGAAATTCTGAAAGAACCAACAAAAGAATTTCAGGAATTAATCGGTGATTATAGCAAGGTTGCAGAATACAAGCTTAATACACACAGAAGTCAATCACTTTCCTATATACAACAAAAGTGGAAAAACACAATACCATTTTCATCAGTACACAAAAAATGAAATACTTAAGGATAAATCTAGCAAAATATGTATAAGACATATATAAGGAAACTGATTAAAAAAATCAAAGAACTAAATAAATGAAGAGCTATTCCATGCTCTTGGATAGAAGACTACATATCTATCAAGATGTCAGTTCTTCCCAAATTAAAAGTAAATGTAATCACCACCAAAAAAAACACAGCAAGTTTCTTTGTAGATATTGACATACTGATTCTAAAGTTTATATGGATACTCAGAACAGCCAAAACAATACTGAAGAACAAAGTCATGAGATTGACACCACCTGACTTCAAGACTTCCTATAAAGTTAAAACAGTCAAGACAGTGTGGTACAGGCAAAAGAACCGACAAATAGATCAGTTGAAAATAATAGAGAGCTCAGAAATAGGCTCCCACAAATATAGTCAACTGATCTTTAAAAAAGAAGCAAAACCAATTCAATGAAAAAAAAAAGGATAGTCTTTTCAACAAACAGTGCTGAAACAACTAGACAAACAAATGCAAAAAAAAAAAAAAACTAGACATAGGCCTTACAGTCTTCACAAAATTTAACTTAAAATGGATCATAGAGCTTAACGTAAGACACAAAATAATAAAACTCCTAGAAAGTAACATAAGAGAGTATCTAGACGACCTTGGGTATGGCAATGACATCTTGGACACATCATCAAACTATAATCCATGAAAGAAATAACTGGACTTTATTAAAATTAAAAGCTTTTACTCTATGAAAACACTATCAAAAAATAAGCCATAGACTGGGGAAAACACATGTAGAAGACATATCCAATAAGCGCTGTTATTAAAAACATACAAAGAACTCTTAAAACTCAATAATAAGAAAACAACTTGATTTTTAAAATGGGCGAAAGATCTGAACAGATACCTCACCAAACATATACAGATGGCAAATAAGTACATGAAAAGATGCTCAACAGCTTATCTAATATGGAAATACAAAGTAAAACAACAAAGAGATACCACTACACACCTATCTGAATAGTCAAAATTCAATTCACTGACAACACTACATGCTGGCAGGATGTGGAGCAACAGAAACTCTCATTCACTGCTGGTGAAAATACAAAATGACACAGCCACTTCAGAAGAGAGATGGCAGTTTTTTTACAAAAGTAAACATATTCTTATCAGACAATCCATTAATTACACTCCTATTTACCCAAAGAAGTTGAAAACATACATCCACACAAAAATCTGCACATGGTCCAAGTTCTGCATATGTTGAGGGAGGAAGTGTCATGGGAAATTTCTGTATTTACCATTAACTTTTGCTGTGACCCTAAAACTGTTATAGTGTTTTTTTAAAAAAACAGAAAAGTGACAAGCAAAATTAACTTTACTTGACATTGTAAGTAAAAGGTTTTCCTTAAAAGAAAGAATTTTTAAAACAGAGAAGAAAAAGACCCAAAAAAACCCAAAGAGACTGGGCAGGGGATTCAGTAAATTACCTGTAAGTACATGAAGATGCCCAGCCTCACTCATAAGAGAAACATAATTAAAACGATGATGAAATAACATTTTTTCCCTATGAAACTGTGAAAAAGTCAAGTTTGAAAACACATACTAACAAAGTAAAGTTGAAGTAAGTTGGCTCTGTGCAGTATCAATACGTAGCAAGATCATATAGGCATCTACCCTTTGACACAGCAATCCTATTTCTAGAGATTTATATTTCCCCAAGACACAGGCACAAAAATACAAAATAACAACTGCATATACTCCCTGTAGCTCTACTTTTAATGGCAAGACTGAAATAACCTTAATCTCCATTAATAGAAGACTGGTTGAATAATGTACCATATAATCACACAATGAAATGCTATGTAACTATAAAAAAGGGACATATGGGCATAAAAATAATAATAGTGAAAATGGATTACAGTTAGGGAAATCAGTAAAAACTCATGGTTAGCTTAACAGATACAGATGTTAACTAGAAATATTTCTATATACCAGTTAGTATACACACATACATTTATTTGCCTTGCTAGCTGAGAGATCCTAAAAGAAACAATAACCCAGTAGCACAAACACAGCTAATACCCAGATTTTAGTTACTAATACCATTCTACAAAAAGAAACCAGGGCACATACACATGCTCATTCCCTTGCTGTGTGTGCCTGTGCACATGTGTCTCAGGATACTTAGACACATGTTATTGGAATTCAGCGTGGGGAAGCCCAAACTATCCAAGTGAAAAGACCACATAGAGACAAACAGAGGCCTCTAGCTCACAGCCAGCATTGACTGCCAGGCAGGTGAGTGAATAAACCTTCAAGTGATTCCAGCCTGTGTGCTTCCAGTACATTAGCTGAGGCCCACATATCAAGAGAAAAAGACATCCTCGCTGTGCCCTTCCTGAATTCTTGACAGAATTTGAGCACATAATAAATAGTGGTTTTATATCAAGGAATAGCAACTGTAACAACTCTTAATGCTTTCAAAGAATACATTTGCAGATCACATTAGTCTAAAACTTAAAAGTTTTTTCCATATAAAATGAAAATATGTATCTATTTTGGAAAATCACCATATTTATCTCTGTACTACATATTCATTACTGAATTTCTACCAAGTGGTAGATATACCTACCTCATCTTATACTCTTAACATTCTCTCTAAGCCTTTTCTTTTGAAATAAATCAACAACACTCATTTGATCTATTTAACCCTACAGCGATCAGCTTCCTAAATGTTTACTTTTGTGACTTTCTACTATTTCTATTTTGCATTAAAACTATGTTTTATTTTTTCCAAAGAATTTTTTTATGTACTTCTTCACTTGGTTCTCATAGTAACGTGATAAACAGGCAGGTGCATCTATCTTACAGGTTAATAGACAAAGTCAAGAGACTTACTCAAGATATATTTAGCAACAATGTTAAGGCCTTCTAACTTAAAAGGCCTCCACTGCAAGAGTCCTGCTAATAATAACAGTTACAGTACTATTCAGTCCCCTACAGTCAGTGCCATTTTTTTCTCCTCATCTCAGCCAGAAGTATCAAGATGTAGAAAAAGAACAAGGGAAGGCCAGGTGCACTGGCTCACTACTGTAACCTGAACATTTTGGGAGGCTGAGGCAGGAGGATTGCTTGAGCCCGGGAGATGGGAGGCTGAAGTGAGCCATGTTCACACCACTGCATTTTAGCTTGGCAGGGAGAGTAATATCCTATGTCAAGAAAAAAAAAAAAAAAAAAGAACAGAACAGAACAAGATAGGGGATGGCGGGGGAAGAAGGGGCCATAAGAGAACTGAGGAGGCAACTGTGAAACAAAACTAATAATTACATGGGCATTGTAGGAAACACAGTTTCCAAAGACAGTAAACAATATTAGAAATATATTTTCAAGGCCGGGCGCGGTGGCTCAAGCCTGTAATCCCAGCACTTTGGGAGGCCGAGGCGGGTGGATCACGAGGTCAAGAGATCGAGACCATCCTGGTCAACATGGTGAAACCCCGTCTCTACTAAAAATACAAAAAATTAGCTGGGCATGGTGGCGCATGCCTGTAATCCCAGCTACTCAGGAGGCTGAGGCAGGAGAATTGCCTGAACCCAGGAGGCGGAGGTTGCGGTGAGCCGAGATCACGCCATTGCACTCCAGCCTGGGTAACATGAGTGAAACTCCGTCTCAAAAAAAAAAAAAGAAATATATTTTCAATTCAATATAAGACACCTCAAATAAGTTTAAAGTTGAATATATCAACTTGAGACTGAGGTCTGAAAAAGTAATTTGAGCGTGGTCACCTTAAATAGATTCAGGATAAACATCAAGTCTAAACAAATTATCTGTTTAAAGGTAAGTAATCAGGTTGGGGTAGGGTAGGAGACAAACAAATGACAGAATGGTCCTTTGAAAAAAATAATGGTCAAGGGAAAGAGAACAACATTCCAAAGTCTCAAAAAAAACACCTCGAGGTGGAAAAAAAAACCTCTAAAAGCGACTTTTTCAGGAACCAAAAAAGTTATTAAAATAACAGGTTAAGAAAAAATATTTAACAGTTGAAATTATTAACACGTAACAGAAATTTAACATTAGTTAAAATGTTATTCCAATTGTCGTTTGGTTTTTTTTTTGAGACAGAGTCTTACCCTGTCGCCCAGGCTGGCATGATCTCAGCCCACTGCAACCTCTACCTCCAGGCTCAAGCAATTCTCCTGCCTCAGCCTCCCAAGTAGCTGGGATTACAGGCATGAGCCACCACACCTGGCTAATTTTTGCATTCTTAGTAGAGACAGGGTTTTGCCATGTTGGCCAGTCTGGTCTCAAACTCCTCGCCTCAAGTGATCTGCCCGCCTCAATCTCCCAAATTGCTAGGATTACAGACGTGAGCCACTGCACCCAGCTATCCCAATTGTTTTAATTTCATACAGGAGAGGACAAACAACAACAAAAAATTTAACACTTTAAAAACAAACATCACGAAAAAGTTCTGGAAATTAATGTTGATAATGACAGTGTAAACATACTTAATGTCAATAAACTGTACATCAAAAAATTGTTCAATTAGTAAACTTTATGTGTATTTTACAATAAAAAATGAAAATAAGAACAAGGTCAATAAATAAACTTAAGACCACTGCTCTTGCCCATGTGCTCTGACATAAGACTCAGGTTAGAATTACTAACTTCTAAACTAGGTATCTTCCCACAATGATGAAATATCTCATCTTTGTTGAATGCAGCCACAAAGGTTCTAAGAGACAAGGATGCCCTAAAGCACCTTTATGTCTCCATTACCAATAAATGCTTGACTGTTCCTCCTGACTCTTATATTTAGGTGTTTAATTTTGCTTTCAAAGCTAACTTATCTTTTGTGCTCTAATTCCATAAAATAACAAGTCTCTGTCATACAAAAAGAAAATACAATTACATTTGAATTTGAAAAGCTCTACTGATTAAATGCAACTATTTCCTACTGACTCTACCTCAAATAAGCCTCTCACTTTTCAGTTCCACTGTATTAAGTCTGATTCACATCACCTAGACCAGCCCTTTCTAACAGAAACATGATGCAAGCACTTAGGCAATTTCACAATTCCTGTTGTCAGATTAAAAAAAAAAAAGAGACAAGTAAAATTAAAATATTGATAACATTATTTTATTTAACCCAGTATATCCAAAATTATTGCTTTCCCAACATAAAATCAACATTTTAAAATGAGATATTTTGCTTTCTTTTCATACTAAGTCTCTGAAATTCAGTATATATTTTATATTTATGGCACACCTCAATTCAGACTACCCACACTGGACAGTACAGACCCTAGACCGGAAGGGGTTCTCAATCATGTCTGCATATCGAACCACTTTCCATTAATTCAGTAAGTGAACTTACTGCTTCCAGGGCCTGGAGGTAAACTAGTGAGAAGACAGATCTCAGCATGTAAGTCTCTTTTCTCTACTGCTAAACTGAGTTTGGCACACAAGGCCTCTGATAATCTGGTCCTAATCTACTTCAGCCTTCATCTCACATCTACATGTTATCATTTTTATAACCTAGGCACACAGTTTCACAAGTTTCTCAAATACATTAGTCCTTTAAAACTCCTTGTTGTTGTGTTGGTTTTCTCTTCTTCCGTCCCCTCTGACACCCCAACTCTTTCAACACCCACTCCCAAGTGTCATTTTCCCTAAAGCGTTCCCTGGTTCTCCAGGTAATTACTTAGTCTCTCCATTGTGTATTTTCCTCATATCTTTCCGACATACTATCGCATGCTATAGAATTAGAAATTATCCATTTATGAATTTGTCTCACCACAAGATCAGGGGTTATCAACCTCATAATTCAGACATATTGGAGTTGACATCAGTGACAGAGAAGAGGAATTACTGCTAATTTGCTGAAAATCATACCCATTCTATCTTATCTATGCCTACGTAATCTATGCTATAGCTGCCCTAACCTAAGCCTGATCTTACTATAGAAATTCATTATGTGTAGATCAACAGTCACACGTGTTGTAGCAGGAATGCACCATAACAATGATCAGTATCTGTTACCTGTCATACATAACACTAAAAATAATTAATACCAGCCAGTTGTGGTGGCTCATGCCTGTAATTCCAGCACTTTCGGAGGCTGAGGAAGGTGAATCACGAGGTTGGGAATTTGAGACCAGCCTGGCCAACATGGTGAAACCCCGTCTCTACTAAAGATACAACAAATTCATTGGGCGTGGTGGTGCGCGCCTGTAGTCCCAGCTACTCCAAAGCCTCAGGCGGGAGAATCGCTTGAACCCAGGAGGTAGAAGTTGCACTGAGCCAAGATCGTGCCATGCACTCCAGCCTGGGCAACAGGTTAAGACTCCGTCTCAAAAAATAATAATAATAATGATAATTAATACCCTGGTGTCCTAGCTTATTAACAGCTCTGTTTAAGTTTAGATAGTGTATTACCTAAAACCTGATCGCTATTGAACCCTGTAATTCTAGCCCTTAGTTATAAATGATGCTTAGTGACTTTGACGACTTTCTCATCTAAGGAAAGCAAGAATAGGGCTTTAAATTTCTTAACAAAATGCCAACTTTGTTGTCCTAACTTTATTTAATGAACATAAACATCTTTATGATAAACAACACACTTACATTTAAGTATCTGTCAACAACCTAAATCTCCAAGGCTGATGTTCGCTTTCTATAAGAGCCTAAAGACAATTTCTATTAGTGAGAAAAAGCTAAGCGCCATTTCAATACCAGTATATACCATTTATTATGCAGTTATCATGGAATAGTAAATCACGTTATGTTTTTCACATGTATTTTCTTCACAGCAACACTGACAGCCAACATTTCCATTTTACAGATAAGAAGACAAGCAGAGTTTAACAATTCCTAAAGTAATATGCTCTGAATATGGATTCCAGATGTTTGCTCCTTACACTAATAACAATTCATCTAGTAGTAGGCCAGAGTTTGCCTGTACTGACTTATAAAAACTGATTTAAATTTTTAGAAATTCTGGAAGCCACTGTTAAACACAGCCATGATTAAGCAAATAAAGTATTAAAAACAAAGGTAATAATTACTCAGAACTCATAGTACATTTTATTCCTGAGGTTATTTACATTTTGTGTGTGTGTTTATAATATACATAATGGGATCACTGTATATAATGTCACTTAGCATCTCTTCCCAACTATGCATCTGTCAGTGATGTAAAACCTTGAAATCGACCACGGTGGGAGTATTTACATCAAAGAACTGGCAAATCCTACAAAGTATGGCTTTCTTTTTCAGAGTAGTTGTACATTTACCAGAAAGCCACTGAGGTTATCTTATTTTGAATCAATAGGTTATTTCAAAATGTAATATACATGCTTAGCCCCAACCCGGAAATTCTGATTCAGTAGATGAGGGGTGGAATATTGGCATGTGTATTTTGAAAAAGATCTTCCCTCAAAAGGAATTTTAATAAAAACCTCCAGCTGAGAACTATTTGAGATTTTTAAGACTGTATTACTACATCACATTAGACATTAGAAAACTACACACTTAAAACTATATTACAAGAAATAAGTTTAAAAATTATAATACTGTCAGGGTTTTTTTATCATGGGTCAAAAACAGCCATAGAAAGCTTCTACATACCTTAAAGGATCAAAGAAATTGTTGCTTATATAATTCGGTAACTTTCATAAAAAGACTATATTATAGGACAACTGGATATCCACGTGCAAAATAAGGCTGAACCTTTACCACATCATAAATAAAAATTAGCTCAAAATGTATCAAAGACTTAAATATAAGAGCTAAAACTATAAAATTCTTCAAAGAAAACATAGACGTAAATCTTTGTGACCCTGGATTAAATAATAGTTTCTTAGATGGCACCAAAAGCACAAACAAGCAACAATAACGACAAAAACAAAAACAGATAAATTGGATTTCATCAAATTAAAAATGTGCATGCTTTAAAGGATACCATCAAGAATGTGATGACAACATACAGAATGGGAGAAAATATCTGCAAGTTATATATGTACAAATAAGGGACTTGTATCCAAAATAAAGAGAACACTTATAACTCAATAATAAAAAGATAACTCAATTTTTTAAATGGGCAAAGGATTTCCAAAGAAAATATACAAACAGCCAACAAGTACACAAAAAGATGCTCAACATCATTACAATCCAAAATGCAAATCAAAACTGCAATTACATTATCGTTACACAACCACCAGGATGGCTATTCAAAAAGTCAGATAAACAAAAGTGTTGGCGATGATGTGCAGAAACTGGAGCTTTCAGATACTGTCAAAAATATAAAATAATACAGCCACTTAATGAAAGTCTAGCAGTTCCTCAAAAGGTTAAACATACAGTTACTGTAGAAATTGGCAATTCCACCCCTCAATATAAACCCAATAGAAATAAAAACATCCATACAAAAACTTGTATATAAATGTTAATAGCAGCATTGTACACAAGAGTCAAAAAGCAGAAAAAGCCCAAATATCCATCACCAAATAGTGGATAAACAAAATGTTGATATTACCAATCCAATGTAATATTATCTGACAAAAATAAGGAATAAAATACTGATGCATCCTATACTCTTTTATGAACCATTAAAAACTACACTAAATGAAAGAAGCTAGTCACAGAAGATCACTTATTTTATTATTCTATTTATATGATATATATAGGCAAATCTATAGAGAGAGAAAGAGAATTTACTGGTTGCCTAGCGCTGGTGGCTAGAAGGGTGACTGCTGAAAAGTTTGGGGTTTCCTTATGGAACAATGAAAATATTCTAAAATTGACCATGGTAATGGTTTCACAACTCGAATAATATACTAAAAACCACTTTTAATGAGTGAATTGTATGGTATGTGAAATATGGTATGAATTTCTAGAAAAAAATTAGCTCTGGGAAAGATTTCCATTTCTGACAAACACTTATGTTTTCTTTTATTCAATGAACTACATTATAAATTTTATTTCTCTTGACTTCGCTGCCAACAAACTCACAGCTAAAATCTGTGGTCATATGTGCTTTCTTTTACCTCAACTTTTTAGTTCAGTTTGTTAACCCCATGTGTTTTTCTTTCATTGTTTTAATTTGTAAATATTCTACTGCAAGCCGCTTCAATCTTTCTTGGAAGCAGATGTGATAGCTGGTTGAATTCTGAAAACTAAAAGATACTCATGATCCCCAACAAGGTACAAAATCCCTACTAAGTTCAGTTTGAGTTCTACCAAGCAATCCCTTTCATCTTAACTACCATAAAGAACTGAACCAGTTTTCCCTTCAATTACATTAAATTTTCCTCTAAATTATATTATCATATAGAACATCACATTTACCATATATTTAGCACACAAATAATATTTAAAATGAAACTTAAATGAACAAATCACTATTAAAGTTTAACTTTGTTTTGGGAAATTCAATCCTACCCTAACAGGCGAGGATGACTCCTCTGTATTTCGTTTCTGGGACTCAGTGTCCACGTCTTGGCGCTTGTTCTTCATTCTTTCTCGAAGATCCCCTGTAGGTCTTTCTGGTGACCTTTGAACCAAAACAACAACAACAACAACAAAAAAAAAAAAAGAAACAAAACAACAAAAATCTATGTTTATATATTAATAACATTTTCTATAGACGTATTTACAGAAATAACCTCACAAATTTCAATATACTTTTTCTGGCCCTGACTCCTAAATTTCTGAAAAATCATTTCACCTGAAATATGATATGCAAAACATAAGCAACACTTACAGTTTTTCTCCCACTAACAATAAAAATGTATGTTAAAATTCCGCGAAGTGGCAGGTACTGGTGACATGAACAAGGAATTACATGTGAACTGAGAAAAAGGAACTAATAACTTGACTTGTTTTCCTATTAATTATATAAATATATTAGTTACATGTGGAAGTCAAACATAATACTAACACAAAGTTTTAAACTATAAAGTTGCAAAATTAATCTAGAGGTAGCAGCATTATCAAATACACATGCAAGATATATGAAGATATTACAAGAAATAAGTTTCTTCTATATACATACATGTGGTTGTATGCAACGTCAACAACTGAGAAAATACTTTATATAACTTCAGAATTAAAGCAAATATAGGAGCTTTATGATTTTTCTTAAATTTTAATTTATTTCAGAATAAAGACAAAATGAGTCAAAGCAAAATTTCACAACAGTGATTTTCAAATTCTGTTGCAAATTTTAATTGAAAGAAAAACACATATTTATACTCAGCAGTGGTAAGGCTTTATTATTTATGCTAGGAATTTGACAGCATATGGCTATGCAATTATTTTCACTATCAGTTGGAAAAAATAAAGGAGAGACAGAAAACAACTTGCCTTTAAAGACTATTTCTAAAACACCTTTAAAAGAAGGCAAAAGAAGTTAAAAAATGCTCTGTTCCTCTTTGACTACAAAAAAAGTAGTCTATAAAAAAGATATTAACAACTTACATAAATATTCACATCTATTTCAAGCAGCCACTGATCAATCAAATCAATTCCTTGATTTTATGAATATAAACCATAAGGTTAGTGAAGAAATTATTTGAGTTAATTCACTTTAAAGGATCTCATTAATGTTTACATGCACATTTAATAGATGTATATTAAATGTTTTAACAGTTAAAGCTAAACTTGAAACTGGAACCTCTTTTTAAGAACCAGTACTTAAGTGCTTTAAATTATGATTATGATGTACATGTAAAATCCTGTGTGTCCTGGTTTCTTTTATATTATGTAATAAAACAGTTTATTATGAACTTGTTTCTATCCTAAACAGCACCCAACAGAGTGAATGTTCTACACACAGCAAATTCTCAACAAATTACTTAAGTCTTGTATATAAGCATATAAGTGAGCATCTTGTAAAATACATTGCTTTTCTTCTCATCTTTAACTCACATTATGAAATATATTTTTCCTCCCTACAAAAAAAAAAATGCACAAATACAAAAGAAGTTATCAGATAGAAAAACACACACAAAATAGCAAAATTATAATAAATATCCTTTATTCTAAGTCTAGTAATGATATTTTTTCCCATTATAGACAAATTTCTCTGACCATTTTTCTCAAAATTATTTCTTAAATAAAAATTGAGTCAACTAATAAATTTCAAAGATGAATTTAAAAAATATTAAAAGTGGGGCCGGGCGCGGTGGCTCAAGCCTGTAATCCCAGCACTTTGGGAGGCCGAGGCGGGTGGATCATGAGATCAAGAGATCGAGACCATCCTGGTCAACATGGTGAAACCCCGTCTCTACTAAAAATACAAAATATCAGCTGGGCATGGTGGCACGTGCCTGTAATCTCAGCTACTCAGGAGGCTGAGGCAGGAGAATTGCCTGAACCCAGGAGGCAGAGGTTGCGGTGAGCCGAGATCGCGCCATTGCACTCCAGCCTGGGTAACAAGAGCGAAACTCCATCCCAAAAAAACAAACAAACAAACAAACAAACAACAAAAAAATATTAAAAGTGTAGTATTAATGTAAGCAAAACATTAAAATTATGGAAATAGTTTCACCATGTAAGTATCCACATGTATATATGCATATCAATAACACTAATTTTCTCACATTAACAGAAGTGACAAATGACAATGTAAATACAAATAAAACAGTATGCAGAATCACAAATAAACTAAAATATACAATGGTTATGTGAAAAGAAGTTGGCTAATGTTGAGGGTTTGAATTTTAAATTCTACTAAATAAAATCTACCCATACACTACCCCCCAAAAAAGTCACCCCAACTAATAAAAAGAAAAAAAAAATCTCCAGTTGCTAATGTTCAGTTTTTAGTGTTTCTATGCTATAGCCAAAACAATCAGCATAACCAATTTTGGAACTATGTAAATTATTTGTTTACCAATCAAGTTAAAACTGTTTTTGTGACAAATTTTATATATATTACATCTTTAAACACCATAAAAGAATCATCATGAGGGACAAAAAGAAAAATAAAAGGTCTTTATTAAGCAAGTTTAATCTAGCCAAGGCTACAGGCAAAATGATGTTTGAAAGATGGAGTACATTTATCCACATATAATATGTATTTTCATTGACATTAACACTCTGTGACAAGGGATTTAGTAAATGCATTTTAACCTACGGAATTTGTACAAAATTCAAATTCAGAACATCTAAAACAACTAAAATCATACCAAATTTTAATTTTACTATTTTAAGAGTTAAAAATAGTCTAGCCTCACTAAAAAGAAATTCAGACACCATGAAATTCTGCTGTCTTAAGCATCAATTTAATACATAATTTGGGGAAAAAAAGTAATACACATATTACAAAAAGATCTATTATCATAACAAGTAAATACTGAATAAGTTAATTTTAAAGCAGACAATTTATTAATCTTGAAAATAAAAACAAAAAGATCTTGTCAATCTTTGATTACTGGTAAGACTACCACCAATACAGAAAATCTGACCAAATGTATGGTTGTATTTCAGATTTTTATACTCGATAAATTACAATAGCCATCTTCTAATAGTACATAAACAATTCAAATTTCTCAGTTTACCTTCTATAATTGCTGCTATAACCTTTACCACGAGGTGAAGGGCCATGTACGAATCTACACGTGTTTCCATAGAGGCAGTTGCCAGTCTTCAGCCAGTTACGGCACTGTGTCTAAGAGACAGATATTACTATGTAAATTTCACATTGAGTTCTGGAAAAAAAAATGCTAGTGGGACAAAATTAAAACAAATGCTATCAAAATTCCCTCTAACCTGTGAGCTATTACTCCCCAAATAATAAAAACTTCAGGAAAAAAATATGAAAAGCCCATAAACCTTACCTTTGAAAAAATTACTGAACCAACATTCCTACAATAAAACGACCTGTTCACCTCTATGATACAAATAAGCATTTCAATAATAGAATTCTAAGAGAACCCCTGTGACTATACTAGTGACAACTCACCTCTGGTGTACTGCCAGTGCTGGGTCCAAGCCTCTCAAATACACTGGGTCTTCGGGATGTGCTATCAGATATGGTCTTGGTATTTTCCACTGTAACCTTCCTTCTAATTTTTGACATTTTGTACTACTTTAACCAAAAAAGAAAGAGGCAAAACTGTCAAATTCTTCAGTTTTAAATAACTGAGCCCACAACTTACAAGTAGATAAAACTATAGGTAACAGTGTAAAATTACAGGGCATTTTCCTTGGGAGATAAAAAACGCATAGGAGAGGTCACAGGTAAACAGAGATAAGGTATCTTCTAACGCATGTCTCACTGGTGAATTGATAACAGCTGTGAAATCTGTTGGCTAGAATTGTACCTGTTCTGCAGAGTGAACAAATATGATCCTACTCACACAGTGAAGTTTTCATAGCACATTCAACCTCAGAAGACATAGTACAAAATCTTTACTTTATAAGTTACTTACAAAAATTGCTTCAAAATTTAGTAACTCTAACCTCTAATAAAAAGTTGTTAACCATCAACTGGTTAAATGAAGAAGAGTTATGCTACAGAAAATTGGAAAACAAAACTGGGTGAAAATTTTGATACCAGAAATTATATTTCATAAGTTTAAGTGACAATAGTAGTTATGTTTCAAAAATCAGGTTGGAGAAAAATGAATGATATTTTAATATTTTCTCTGCCTTAAAGAGATCAAAGGAATTTGATCAAGCTTATTTATTTTCCAGTAACACAAAAACAAAACCCAATGTCGCTAAAGACAACTTTCAAAACAGGGCAGATTGTAGAACTAGAAAAAGTCAAGGTGTTTCTATAATCTATACTACACTGACATAAAATTCAAAGGTGTTAAAAGTAATTAACAGACTATTTTACCATTATTAGTAATAAGAAAAAAGACAAATTATAAAAATATTTTAATTTTATTTTACCTTTAAGCTCTGTTGGATTTAATGAAAACATAAAAATATTTTTTAAAAAATATAACATTCAAAAACTGAAACCATAATAAAAATCTAATCCAGTGACATAACTGGGTAACTGAACTAGAGATGCAAGTATCAGATAATGATACTATAATATACATTATAAAATAATTTTGAATTCTAGACGAAGATACAACCCAGAGCATACTCTCCTATGGGAAGAGGGTAGAAACTGCCTCATAAGGGAAAGGAAAAAAAAGCACCATTCTATATCTTGCTTTATACAAACTAAATATTACTTGAAATCTTATCAATCATCAAAAGTTACTAGAATGAATGATAGCAGCTAAAAGTTTCATTTGGTCTCTATAAAGATCATAAACATTCTTTACTGTGGTTTCAAAGTAAAAACATGTCACTTTAAAGAAAATTAAATCATGGTAGTACCTAACTGAAATTACCTAATACAGCAACAAAAAAGTATAAACAATGTTTGGTTCTACGAGGTACTTCAGGTCACATTTTTAAAAGAATCCAAAGAATAAGAACAACATTAGATAAATAAAAGATGGTGCATCAAGGAAGGAAAATATGAAATAATATATGGTGGCTTGCCAGGTACGGAGGTGCACACCTGTAATCCCAGCACTTTGGGAGGTCGAGGTGGGAGGATCACAGGGTCAAGAGATCAAGACCATTCTGGGCAACACGGTGAAACCCAGTCTCTACTAAAAATACAATTAGCTGGGCATGGTGGCACAAGCCTGTAGTCCCAAGCTACTAGGGAGGCTGAGGCAGGAGAATCACTTGAACCCAGGAGGTGGAGGTTGCACTGAGCCGAGATTGCACCACTGCACTCTAGCCTGGTGACAAAGCAAGATGGAAGGAAGGAAAGAAAGGAGGGAGGGAGGAAGGTTGGTTGGTTTTAAATTGGAAAATCTGTATTCTTACTCATTAATATGAAATGTAATAATTCTTTTTATACAATTGCAATTAATTTTTAGTGATTTTAAGAAGTTAGAGAATCACTTTACAGTAATTATAAATTTAAGAATCAGTGGAGAGCATCACATAAACAATAATTTGCTGCAACACAAAGTCACTTACATAATAATTGTTCTCCAGGTAAGGAACTATACACCAATTCTACATACTGTGTTAGCATTATAACATAATCTCTGATTTAATTTTTTTAGACTCATTCTCAGTCAAAATGTGAACATATGGAGGAAAAGCTGCTAAAATTTCCTATGTCCATTTGATTTACTGAGCATAAAAAACTGAAAGCTAAGAGAAGTGGAGCTAGGAAAGATCTAGAATATGTGGAGCTTTAACTGAGAAAAACACTTTTTTTACAATATACATGCAAGCATGATTCAATAAGAAGTAAATGCATCATACAATATATAAGAAAAGTTTGAGAAAAACATAAAGTTTCATTATATATTGCTATAAATATTAATATATAATATACAGTATAATCCTTAACCATAATTTTTTAAAAAAACATTTCTTAATACACAAAATTGAATAGGCTCCAAAATTTCCTTATTTGCTAGTTATCTATAACTTAGAAAACAGGCATACCATCCTACCACACTGCCTCAAGTGGACTAACACTAATTTTTTTTACTTTTCCCTCCACTGTCATTGGGAATGAGTTAGTTCTGTCCCCAACATCTCCACTCCCCCCAACAAGCCTCCACTCCCCCCAACAAGCCTCCACTCCCAGCACGGCCTCCTTCAAAAATTTCGATGGTAATGGTTTCTAGTTAGGACAACAAGCTACTTATTATCATACTTATTATACTTAAAACATTGGTCACCTACCATCTCCTTTCTTGTTTTTCTGAGGTCTCCAGGCATTAACTCTATAGTTTCTTTTCCTGCTCTGTCCTCTGTTGCTTAATTCAGCACTACTCTCCTCCCCTGACCTATTGCTTTGCTGGTCTGAGAGCTCCTCTCCAATCCTAGACCCCTAATACAAACTTTGAAGATTTCAAGGGTTTTGATTTCTTTGAAAGACAATCAAGTGAAGACTAATGATCCACCTCCTCACCTCCCTCACCCCACCCCCATATTCTTTCCACAGAGACAAAACTGCTTTTACAGGTGACATCAAGAACTATTCAAGATTCACCTACATAGTAATTATCCCAGGAATTTCACTTCTAACTACTACTGTACTGAGTCTTCCAATTTAGGGAAGAAATGAAATTAAGTAAAGATGTATTCTCATTTTTCTCAGAGTCCTAGAGTATTAGCCTTCGCCCTAAAGTAGCACTGCAACTGAGTACAAGGTCTGGGTTACAGCAAGGTCCTGGACAGAAAATTTAAAACAATAATATTAACAATAACAATAGGCCGGGCGCGGTGGCTCAAGCCTGTAATCCCAGCACTTTGGGAGGCCAAGGCGGGTGGATCACGAGGTCAAGAGATCGAGACCATCCTGGTCAACATGGTGAAACCCTGTCTCTACTAAAAATACAAAAAATTAGCTGAGCATGGTGGCACGTGCCTGTAATCCCAGCTACTCAGCAGGCTGAGGCAGGAGAATTGCCTGAACCCAGGAGGCGGAGGTTGCGGTGAACCGAGATCGCGCCACTGCACTCCAGCCTGGGTAACATGAGTGAAACTCCGTCTCAAAAAAAAAAAAACAATAACAATAATACACACACACATATATTCTTTAAAATGTTCATTAATGTGGTATATACGTGTGTGTGTAAAACATCTGGTGCAAAAAGGAAAAAAGTAGGAACTGAAGATTTCTAGCTGAAAGAATTCTTCTGATCATCCATGTAAAAACTTCCATCTGTAGTCAACAATAAAATGTTACTTAAGTATTACTAATGACATTCAAGAGTTTGGATAAACAAAATGCTTTATACTTGCAAAGAACACAATTTATAACTTTAAAAATCCCATTTGTCTAAAAATATACACAATATCTACAATACAACAGAAAAACATAACCTTTTTCATATATTAAAACTACACATTACCAACTAGGGTGACAATTAGAATTTTCAATCCTATTTAAAACTTTGGGCCCATATAGAAAAATGAACACCACAACAGTTAAAATGTAGAATTTAAGGAGGGGGAAAGCTTTTTCAAATTATATCTGAACAGGCTTCAACGAGAAGTAAATGCTTCAAAGTATATGAGAAAAATTAGAAACAATAAGATAAAAATGTAAACACTAAAGTCCTATTATAGAGAATATAAATCTAGGTCATACCAATAACTTACTAATTTACTCTTCTATGAAGGTTTTCCTCCATTTTTGTTTTTGGTTTAAGTTGCCGTCACACTGCAACCCATATCATGAAGTCTTTCCCAAACAGGAGAATTATCAAAGATAGAGCGGCACTAATGAAAATCTATTCCTTTATTTTCCTATTTCTCCTCTCCATTTGCAGAGTAAATGAATATCTGAAGTCTTCTATCATCTCTTTTTATTAAAAAAGAAAATGGAAAAAGAAAAGGAAAATCCAGGACACAAAGTTTGAGTCTATTAATAAAGACACAACAAAGGAGGGTCTTAAATGGGAACTGCTTCCTTGCCCTAGGAAACCTACAATATTACACTGTACTCAGAGGTTCACGTTATAACTATGGCTGAGAAAGGAGAAGCATACAAGACAGACTCTTTTTGAATAATGATTCCAGAAGCTCAATTATGAAAATCTTGTCAGTAAACACATATCCCTTCTAGTATCTTCACTTCAATCCATAACTATCTTTTTCAGGTCTCATCTTCTGGAAGCCTAAGTGAAAACATAACACTTTAATCTGGATGAGTAGTGACATAATATTAGAAAATTTTCAAATAATTAGGCAATTGAAACTACATTAATGTACTAACTGGTAGGATAAATCCCTATACTCTGAATTTCTAAGATTAAAAAGGTGATACTAAAAATAAGGTATCTTCACATTTATACTTCATAATTTTAGAAAGAAAAAAGTTAAGTTTATCTGATGCATAGTTTGAGAAAACATTTTAAAAAGAACTTTCTACAACAAACTTTCAGATTGCTTCCATAAATTAATACTAAAACAATTCCAAACTAAATTCCAAACACAATTGACAGAATTAAGCTGACTACATAGGAATTAGTGAAGCAACACTGCAGTACTGTGCAGAAAAAATAATTTGTTAAAAAGACTGCACAGAGAACATCCCATGCTGGTAGCTACTCTCAAGTGAAGTAAAAAGGACTGCAACATACAAAAATGCACACACACACAAAAGAATAAAAGACTCTTTCTATATCAACGGCAGTTAATGTTTCAACTACTACTATAGCTCCACGTCTATAGGAGATGCAAGATGGAGTTGGGAGAGATGAGGAGGTGAGGAAGACTAACATCCACTGAAAACTAATTCACTAAGTAAATGTAAGTCAAACAATGTTTTTCCTCTATGCAAATGCCAATGCATATTAAAAATAAACACTGATGACATTACAATTTTATTAATTTGTATAGATGTTATGATACCATCCACTTGCTGGATTTTAGTATGTTAATTCATATTACAAATATGAAAATCATATAAGCTTGCAAATCTCAAAATACGCAATGTCCATTTCGAATGACCAGTAATCAGGGAGCCAGTAAGAGACATACAATTTGATAAAATTGAATCCTACTAGATGCACACAGTGAAAGCCTTAGTTTCACAGCGCAGTATTTTTAAAGTCACAAATTGTTACAAACTTGCATCAGCTTTGTTAAGTCTCTAGTTGAAACTGTCATGTTATAATCTAAATAGTTCATTAAAAATTAGAAATTATTTGAAAATCTATAGATTGTATTCACGATACGCTCCAACATATTGTCGCTTAGGTACTAAAGCCAATAATTTCAAATGTTACAGAACTACACCCCGCTAACTGGCACCACATACTCATAGACTGAACTGCATTAAGAATTTATTCTCTAACAGTACCGCGGACTTTGAAAACTAGAGGTGTAAAGATATTTTCCAAACTTCTTAAACTAATTCTTTAAAAATCCAAAAACCTTAAGACTTCATACTCCCATAACTTTCAAAGTAGTTCGAATTACCTGAAAGCCCCAGAGTAGAGCCAAGTACCTTAAGACTCTACCCTCCACAAACAAGATTTTACCAATTATCATTCAAGTACTATTAACTCTGAATAATTTTCAAACCACGTAAGTTGCATTAACCTATCATACAGAAATTGGCAAATAGACTCTCTCCTTTCATTCCACTTTCCCCCGTTTTTGACAGTTGCCAAAACCAACTACCTACAGCATGTGAAGATAAAGTACCACTCAATTCCCAGGACCTAAATCGTTATCACTGCTGAGAAAAAAACAAGACCAATCACAAGATGTTTTTCTCTAACAGGTCTGGGACGCGTATAGAGGGAGATTCTAAATCTAAGCCCAAATTGCTGCACCCTTCTATCGCATACAAATACGAATACCATACAAGGGTTCCCGTGCTTACATCAAATGGTAATGAAGGGCACAGCCTATCGTCGGAGTCTGCCTATCTTCCTTAGACAAATGCCAGAATCATAACCACAGCGAGAAATTATGTCTGAGCACAGGGAGGTACTGCAGAGTTAAGGGTGGGATGCTCAATGAAAGCTAAAAATCTCAGTGACTCAAGCGAAGATGGGGGGTAACCCGGGCCTCCACTTTCCGGGTCCGCCCAACGCCTTTCTCCAGATACCCACGCCAATTCGCTGAACACTTACCTCCTCCCCAAGCTCTCTTCGCAAGTGCAGTCCGGAGGCACCACCGCCGCCGCCGCTCCGAGGAGCGGGGGAGGCGACTCTCTGTCCCCGCGCCTGGAACCAGGAGGACGACGACGAGGAGAAAGCGGTGCGCGTGCGGTTCCCGGGAACCGGCCCTCGGCTAGCGAGGGGCCCCCGGGACGGCTGAGAAGCAGAACCCGTCCGCCGCCTCGCCAGGGTAAAGCGAAACTGGGTCGTAGGAAGAAAGATAACGAAGCTATTGTAGAGTAAGAAAAGGCAACAAAAACACTATGAGGCCGCTAGAAGGACCGCCTCAAAACGCCGCCGGAAGTCAGAGGTTTGCCCTGTTCCTCTATAGACCCCGGCAGCTTCCGGCCGTAAGATTAGTCGTCAGTGCGCAGACACCGTCCTCCGTGGACACGCCCTCTGGGCGTAAAGTCCCCTGCAAGGAGTGAGAGTGCGGCCGGCCCTGGAAATCAGCAAATCTGTACTCTGTGAGAGATCCTGCGAGAGGAAACTGGGAGCCAGGGAGAACTAAAATTACCTTTTCAAAGTAAATGTAAGAGAGCTTTCTCTTTTTATTACATAATTCGTTACTATCAACAGCTGTTGTAAAAGCGCAAAATGCCGCATTTGTTGTTGAAAGTAACTGGAGCCATTCATTCATTCGTTCAACAGTGTTTATTGAGCAGCAGAGCTGGAATGAGAGGCGATGTTTGTCGTTTTTGACACTCCCCCTTCTTTCTGGACCATCCATCGCCTAAATACTGTGGAACAAACGGAATGCGTGGTTGTATTTCTAAAAGCGCAAGCAGAAAATTTATTGAAAACTTGGAGCAGAAATCTTTAATGTACTTCTGACCACTCTTCCTTTTGTTGAGTAGGATCCAATGATTGGCATGAAACTAGTTATTAAACTTGCTTGAGATGGCTAGTCAAACGTCGGAAATAAAAGAAAATGTCAGTAGCTAGACTTTTACAATTTTTTTTAAAAGGTAAAAGACGTGAACCGTTGTCTGCCTTAATGTCAAGGTAGCACTTATTATGTTCTCTGACAAAACCAAGGAATACGAAAATCTTTTATCAAAACAACGGATAAAACTTAAAAATAATCTGGTACAATGATTTGGTCTTGCTGGAATCAGTAAATTAAAATACAAATGCAGAATGACGACATCAAGAGCATTAAACATTCCTAATGACATGCCAAGCTATTTTAGTGACTGCGGCAAAAGCCTCTCTACAAGTGGGTTTGATGTAACGCTCTGGTAGCAAGAATCCGTATCTGCCCTTATCTCGAAGTTCAATTGTAAACGAGTATTTGATGCCCAAATCATAGAGCCAATCATCCGCACCTCCAGGAGCTAGGTCTGAAAGAAGATAGAAGTTACTTTTTGAAATATAGGTGTTTCAAATTAATTAATAAACTGGGAATTGTTTGATTTAAATGTTTATTTGTTTAGATACCTTTACATTTTTTTCAGTTTTCAGCTAATATAAACAACTTTACAGTGAGTACCCTTGTTTATATATAATTGCTTCTTTGTCTCTTTAGAATATTCTTTCCTAGAATAGATTTGCTAGTCTAAGGCTTTGCACTTTTTGCAATTACAACAAGTTCCCAAATGGACTTCAAAAGAACTGAATTAATTTATACCTCCATAAGCAGGATGTGAATTTGCCCACTTCCCCATCCCATACCATCAATAGGAATTATGAATTCTGATAATTTTACGGTTGAAAACGAATATCCAACTGTCTTGACTTTTTTTTTTAATCAGTGAGTTGCCATTTTGTTTGGCATATTTATTGACCATCTTTATATTTCCTATTAGTTGTCCTTCCTCATTTTTCTACTTGGTTCATTTTATCAATTGCTTATAAAAACAACATTAATGTTATTATCTCTGTTTGGCATGTAGACCCCTTTTTTCTTCTTTCATAAAGAATTTTTTTCTCCTTACTGAGCTTTCAACTTCATTTATGCAGAGTTTTCGTATGAAAATATATGTTCTACCTGGAATTTACTTTGGTGAAAGACATGTTAATAATTCAATTAATTTTTTTCTAGGTAACTTG
Organism: Sapajus apella; assembly: GCF_009761245.1. Lineage (NCBI taxonomy): Eukaryota > Metazoa > Chordata > Mammalia > Primates > Cebidae > Sapajus > Sapajus apella. The sequence goes on along the minus strand of NW_022436972.1, from coordinate 19,974,459 downwards.
TTAGGTTTTCCAACTCCATTAATTGAAAAATCTAACATTCTTTTTTTTTTTTTTTTTTTTGGGTGCTAAATTGAGTCCAGGGTATGGCAAAAACTTGGCCCAAATTTTTAATTTATAATTTTAGCATCTATCTAATACAGTTTGGGGAGCATCACATGAAAGCTCTAATTACCAGAAGACTTGTTACAGTTTAATGCATGTTAACTAAAATGTATACATATTTTAGTGTTCATTATAAATACAGTTTTGACCTTTTTTGAGATGGAGTCTCCCTCTGTCACCCAGGCTGGAGTGCAGTGGTGCAATCTGAGCTCACTGCTACCTCTGCCCTCCGAGTTCAAGTGATTCTTATGTGTCAGCTGCCCGAGTGGCTGGCATTACAGGCGCCCCACCATGCCCAGCTAATTTTTGTATTTTTAGTATAGACAGGGTTTCACCATGTTGGCCAGGCTGGTCTCGAACTCCTGACCTCAAGTGATCCTCCTGCTTTGGCCTCCCAAAGTGCCGGTATTACAGGGGTGAGCCATCGCACTTGGCCTCTTTTTGATTTTTCCATTTAAAAAAATGGAAAAACCTGGATTTGGCCTTCAAGCTGTAGTTTTCTGATGCCTGGTTACAGGTTTATTTTCTGCTCCTTTTTTCCCATCTTCCTTCAAACTTCAAAAGGGCAAAATCAGTCTGCCCTCTCACTGTGTGTAGATAGGAGTTCATTAGTAAATATCTTTCAGCAAAAATTAATCAAAACTTTTTGTTAAGAGTTTGTCACAAGCTCTTGTCTGTGTAATAATATATTAAAGACAGTCAACTGTAATGTGTTATGAGCTATAGTCTTGGGGACAGGCTAACACTAAAAAACGCTTGATGCAAATGGGATGCCCTAGATTAGTGTAGTATACAACCTGTAACCCTCCGTGGTGGCCCTGGGAATCATACAAAAGTTTTATGAACTTTTCTGCTTCACTCATTACTATGATTCCAATTCTGTAATTCCTACTCTATTGTGATAAATATAATGTATTAGATAGCATTTTGGCTTCTTTTTAGTAACTCATTTATTTTATTTATTTATTTTTTTGAGATGGAGTTTTGCTCTTATTACCCAGCCTGGAGTGCAGTGGCATGATCTCGGCTCACTGCAACCTGCACATCCCAGGTTGAATTGATTCTTCTGCCTTACTCTCCTGAGTAGCTGTGATTACAGGCATGCGCCACCATGCCCAGCTAATTTTGTATTTTTAGTAAAGACGGGGTTTCACCATGTTGGTCAGGCTGGTCTTAAACTCCTGACCTTAAAAGTGATCCTCCCACCTCGGCCTCCCAAAGTGCTGGGATTGCAGGCATGAGCCACTGCGCCTGGCCAGTAACTCATTTATTTATATAGCTTTGTTCAGCACTGTCATAACGATTATTTTTCTGTTCCTAATTATTACAGTTCAAGTGTATTACATATGACTCTATTTAATTTGGAAAAATAAATTCACAAAGAAAAGCAGATCACAGAGATTTCTTTAACAGCCCAAAGTTCTCTAAGATTATAAGAAGAAATACTTACATAAGGTTTCTGAGCCACTGCCATGTGTATACATGGTATTTTTACTAATTTTCGCAATAGCACGAACTGCTTCACTGGCTACTAGAGACTGGAAGCAAGAAGACATGGAATTTCAGTTAATGTGCAGCTTTGAAACAGGACAGGTAGAAGTTTCTAAAAAACAATCATACAATAATTGAATCAAAGTGTACATGTAGAAAATCTAGATTCATCCAAAAGGCAAATTAATAAGATTAACAAATTAACTTAAAAATGTGCACTTTGTGGCAATCACAATTGGGTGGCTTTAAACATAAACTATTCCAATATATTGAAATTTTAATTTGAAGAAAAAAATTGTTACATGCCTTTTTGGGAATTCATTTATTATGGAAAGTGAAGTATAACTACATTTCAAAGGCTTAGAGGTACTCCATTTCTGAACAAAATTATCAGCAAACTTTAAATCCAGCATCTCTAAACACATACATACACCTAATGTATGCATGATTCACTTCTTATCCTTTTCACAACTTCTATTTTCTTTTTGTGTAAAATGTCTAATGACTTTCACAAATTCATCAAATCAAAAAAGATTATGACTCTGGTATGGAGCAGGATATTAACAAAGACCCTAGTTCGACTTCATTTTGTTCTAGCTTACAAAAATCTGTTCTGAAGTTCTCACTTACCTGGAACTTTTAGGAAATTGGAACTAGCATCATGGTATACACTGTGACCCTCTTGAAAAACTCAGAGATTTATCAGTAGATATTATGTTATGCCATTTCTTTGTTCAAAAAAATAAATTTTAATGGAACCCCATTGTCTACATAATGAAATACAAATTTATCTGACATTCGCACCCCTTCACAAGCCAACCTCATCTACTTTCTGACGGTATCACTCTCCACTTTTGCATCCTGTTATAGGGAACAACATTTTCTTTGCTTGGAAGGTCCTCCCTTTCCTGTCTGCCTAAAGAAATCCTCTTTCAATGCCTGTCTAAAATGTATCTAATCTCATGGTTGAGCTCCCTAACCATAACACATTCTCTTAAAGGGCAGGATTTTACCTAATGCTTCTTTAGACATCCACTGACAAGTATTTTACACGTAATGGCTTTTAACAAGTATGTGTGCTGACAGTAATGAAAAAAAAAAGCATAATTAGACTAATTCTACTTCCCAAATCATGATACATTTCCTTTTATTTCTTTAAAGATATTTTTAAAAGGTGCTTTCCTTTAGAGTTTTCCCTCCAGAAGAAAAAAGCTCAAGTATCAAGTATATTTATTTCTAAATGGGCTATTTTCAGCAAATGGAAATAATCTTAATATTTGTCATCAGCAATTGCTAGCTCCTGAAATGTGACTATATTTTATTCTGTTAAGAGAGCCAGAAAAACAAAGAAGAGTCACTAAGAAACCAGCTACTACCTAAAATTTAGTTCCTGCCCAAGAATGGGGCTGTTGCTATAACACTTTCACTATCTGAAGAGCATCTGGGATGAGGGTTTGTTGAAGCCTAGCTACAATCCTTCAAGAATCCTTGCATCTTTTGCCATCAACCCAAACATACAGTATCTGGGACTAAAAAGTGCTAAGGGAGTAGCAGATTATGTGAGTCCTCTTTGAACCTCCTGTATTGTTCATTATGTTCCGAAAAACAGACTCTTGCCTCAATGCTAAAATTGGAGGTACTTTAATAGGACCAAAACCCTGAGGGTCAGCGAAGTCAGGGCATAAACAATTCCTGCTGCTAATACCAAAGCAATGAGTGCTGTGTTGAGACTTAATCTGTGGTGGGCTGTTGTAGGAAGCTAGTGACCACAAAGCTGTTGTTTGATTCCATAACTCTCGTCCTTGCTTGTATGGCTTCACATGCAGATCAGGTCAAGTGGAGTAGTTCCTTCCTAACCTTCCAGGAATTTGACATTTTCTAAGGGAGCCCGTTGTTGGAATAAAGCGCATGTTGTTAGAGTAAGGCACATTCTTTTACATTCCCTTAGTGAACACTGATCCAGGGCAACTCTCAACAGAATCACACCATGATTTAAAACATCTATCATTTGCCTTATAGAGGACAAAATTTTTCCCATGGTTTTTGATTTCAACTAAGTATTATTTTATTTCCAAAATGCTAATGAGAAAAATAATTAAGTAGCACTTACCAGTTCCTCATGGTCTTTGGTTTTGCTTCGATTATAGGAATATGGAAACACTATATGCTGGGCATATGAATGCATGCTGATGTATGCTTTAATGCGATTGATATTTCTTCTCAAGAAACTAGCCACCGCCTTCACTTCTGGTTCTGACTCAGGATAAAGTCCACAGTAGACTTCCGAGCATGAGACACTGGATGCACCTTCCTCTGTGGCGAAATTGATAAGGTGAAATTATGAGGGAATGTACATACTATTTTAATCTGTGGTTTTCCAGGCGATGTATTCTCCTAATATCTATGTTGCAACATTTTTAGATGAATGGATTAGGTAGGGCTCTGTAAACAGCATATTTCCACTAAGTGCTGCTTACGTTTCTTTTGAAGTCAAATACTTATCTGCCCACATAGCTGACCTTCTAACAGTTATTCCCAGCACTTGTCTCCCTTGCAACCTTGAGAAAGTGGCTAAGAGAGCCTCAGAGATGCCAGCCCTGTTTCCAGACTCCTCGTTATGTGAGAAAAAATAAACCCGATTTTACTTAATCCACTGTAGATTTGGTTTTTCTGATATTTATAATTTTAAAGCTACCCATTAATATCGCCCATAAAAGAAAAGCCTCACTTCAGAACTCAGAATATGTAAGTTCGCCTTCAGTGCTCATTTTAACTTGCTAAAGTGGTTTAGCAAATAAAATGGGATGGTGATATTTATTGCCAGGCTAACGTTCATTCATTCCTTTGATAGATTATAGTTCATATCGCTTCAGATAATACCCTGCCTTCCAACACGTCCCCCCTCTGTCCCTAATACATAAAAGTGACACCTCATCAAGCTGTATCTGCCACAAGAGATAATTCCGTCCTGGAAATGGTCAAGGACTCAGGATTCGGTCTGATTCTTGTGCTTTGCCAGTCTGAATCCCTTCAAGGATAACTTGAAATCAATACTAAGAGTCTAGTCTCAGTCTAGCTGCTGTCTTGAACAGACAGTAAGAATAGTAACACTATCATCTAACACCTGCAGAGCACATGCTGTACATCAGGAACTCTGTTAAGATTTTTGCCACATCTCATTTAATTCTTACAACAACCCTATGAAGTAAATACTGTTATTTTAGAAGATGCAATCTGGATATTCTTGGTGGTAACCATTCTTCACACTAAGAGGCTATACAGCATATTGTTAAGCACCCAATTACTTGATTCTAAACCTTGACTTTACCATTTATTAGCTATATGGCCTTGGGTTAATTTTTAAAAATCTATCTGTATCTCAATTTCCTTATCTGCAAAATTTTAAAAATTATATATTAAATGCAGATTGAATGAGGATTAAATGAGCTAGTTCATACAAAGTGTTTGCCTGGCATGTAGTGTGTATGTGTTTCATAACTGTTGCTGTTTATCATCATCATCATGTGAACTGAGACCTGAAGCAAGCCAGTGTGCACCGCAGAGAGGAGAAGGGGAGAGGAAGGATTCGCTGAGCCTCCCTAGGGCTCCAGGCCCAGTTCCTGTCTGTTTCTGAGTCTAGCTGCATCCCTGCCTCAGGGTTCCGTGGGCTACTCGCTATCATTACAGAGCCTACTTTTCTTATGTAAGCTCATTCTGCTTTCTTCCTATTATTATATAAACGCAACATTAATGTTGGTTAAACATTTGTTTCCCTGAGAGGAAGTGTGCTGAACACCTAAGGTCTTCCCAGGTATTTCATTTTTAACCAATAATGTGATTGGATAAACCATTTTTGATAGTTTGATCACCTTTGAATATTCCTGCCTTTTTATGTAGTATATAATTCTAGAGAATTTAGATTATATATTGGGGATGGAAGTCTGGGAGGACCTAACCATTGAATTGAGAAGTGGTGCCCTAATGTGAATCCTCAGACCAGTGTTGTTTAATAGAAATATGATGCAAGTCACATTTACTTTAAATGCTCAAGTGACCACTTTAAGAAAAATAAAAAGAAGGCCAGGCATGGTGGCTTACGCCTGTAATCCCAGCACTTTGAGAGGTCGAGGCAGGCAGATCACTTTGAGATCAGGAGTTCAAGACCAGTCTGGCCAACATGGTGAAAATCCCTCTCTACCAAAAATACAAAAAAACTTAGCCAGGCATGGTGGCGCATGCCTCTAATCCCAGCTACTCGAGGCTGAGGCACGAAAATCACTTGAACCTGGGAGGCGAAAGTTGCAGTGAACTGAGATCATGCCACTGCACTCCAGTCTGGACAACAGCCTGGACAACAGAGCAAGACTCTGCCACACACACAAACACACACACACACACACACACACACACACACAAAGAAATATGTGAGATTAATTCAATGTTATAATTTATTTAACCAACTGTGTACAAAGTATCATTTTAAATGTAACCAACATAAAAATTATTCTTGAAATAATTTTATATTCCTTTTTTCATACTAAGTCTTCGAATTCTGGCGTGTAGTTAACACTCAGTGCGTGTCTCAATTCAGACAAGCTACATTTCAAGCGCTAGATAGCCACACGTGATTAGTGACTACTGTGCTGGACAGTGAGCCTCAGATTCTCATCCTATGACTGTCATTCTAGAGATTTCAAGCATTTTAGTGGAAAGAGCCCTGAAGAGGCAGGAAACTTGAGGTTGAGATTCTGGTTTACCATTAAGCAGTTGTGTTAATTTGGGCAACTACTTTATCCATCTCAGCCTCAGGGGTCTCATCTGTACCTCAAAGGAACTTGAGCCACTGGATCCCTCCAAGCTCAAGCATTCTTTGATCTATAGACATGGAACCAAGAACACTGTTAAATATCTATAATAGGCAAATTCATAGAGACAGAAGTAGATAAGAAATTACCAAGGCCTGGGGAGAAGGTAGGGATGAGGAAATATTGCCTACTGGTTACAATAGGCAAAAATCTCTCTTTGGAGACAACTAAAAAATTTTGGGAATAGATGTAGTGATTGTGAATGTCCTTAATGCCACTGAATTTTATGATTAAAAAGGGTTAAAATGGCAAATTTTATATTACACGTATTTTGTCACAATAAAAAATAACTTTAAAAAACACTCTTAGAAAAAGAAATAAAGCATTTTCCATTCAAGCCAGTTACAAAAACTTTGTAGTTGAACTCTTAGAAAATGTGTGGTGCTGTCTTAGGAAGATTGATACCAAAGGTTCTCACAATGCACTCCTGTTGTGAATGGAGTTGCATCCTTCTAAAACTTCTATGTTGAAGCCCTAAGCCTCAGTGTGACTGTATTTAAAGAGAAGGCCTTTAAGGAGATAGGGTGAAATGAAGTCATAAGCGTGGGGCCCTAATTCAATGTGACTGGTGCCCTTATAGGAATAAAGAGAGACCAGGGAGGTTTGTGCAGAAAGAAAAGGCCATGTGAGGGCACAGAGAGACAGCAGCCATCTACAAGCCAATCAGAGAATCCCCAGGAAGACCTCAATCTGCTGGCACCTTGATTTTGGACTTCCAATCCTCCGCAACTGTAAGAAAATTGCCTCTTAAGCCACCCAACCTACGGTATTTGGTTATAGTAGCCTGAGAAGATGAAGACACCCCTACTACCTACCCTCCACTCTCATCTCCAACACACACACACACACACACACACACACACAATTTTAATACAAAGGAGTATAAAATCAGTAAGTAGGCTTGATATGTCACTTCCCATTAATAAGTGAGATGTTTCTTCAATCCTTGATATAAAGAATCATAGGGGCACATTCTAGTTGTAGGGATGAGAAAGATAAGATTAAATTCTTCTTTCTCACTGTCTTAATTACATTGTACTGAATAGATACTGGGACAGTGGCAATAAAAAGAGTTCCTTACAATTACTTTTTGTTTCATTGGGGATTTTTTAAAAATTAAAAACCCATATGCTTGCTGCTTCTGTTTCTGTTTTTCACTCTTGTGATACATAACAATATATAGCACCATGCCTAAGAGGGAGCTGAGGCATTTCTTGATGACAATAACAGAATATATTTTGACTACTTAGCTATCCAAATATCACTGACTTCACCAAGAAAAATATTCAGTAAAATCAGCACTAAAAGAGCTTGAAGATAAAATCAAAAGTTCAAAAGGGAATTGGTAACTGAAGAATGTCAGATATAGAAGAATTTCATAAATTTGGAGTCAGTCAAACCTGGCATTATATCCCAGCTCTGCCATGTACTTGCACATACTTGCTATGTGCCCTTGAGGAAAGGACTTAACTGTTTTCAGTCTGGGTTCCTCCATCCATGATTTGTAGATAATGAAATCTAGGAGATGAACTATGCCAATGGCTCAGCGCTGAGTAACTGTCAGCTCTATTTACTCAGATTCTTTTTACATCGCTGCTGCTTCTGCGAATCCCTGGCCTGTTATCAGTGCCACAGCAGCCTTTGGGCCTCTGGGAGCATGAGTGGTTTCTTAGGGAAAAACCACTAAATGATTCCCTGGAAACTAAGTCAGGATGAACTGCTTCTTCCTCTGAGTTCCTACTGCATCTGTATCTCTTAGAGCAACTAAATTCATTCATGAACTCATTTAGTTAATATTTTATGAGGACCCTCCCTGTGCCAGGCACTGTACTAGGTAATGGTTATTGGTTTCTGTCCACATGGAGTTTCTAAACTAGACGTGGAAAAAATAAGGAAATAAGGTAAGTACTTTGTTTTGAGGTTTGGTTTTCTTTTGTTTTGGCAATCAGCTTTCCCAGGCTGAATGTTGTGAGGTTTTAATAGGTACTCTGGAATTTAGATAAAAATGTTTAAAATCATGAAATTTTATATCTTTTAAAGGAAATAGGCAAAATTGTATGCATAGGATTGTGTATGGTCTAGGTCTGGGAAGAAGAGGATGTTTCTGTGGGTACAATAGCTTTTCTCCCTTTTGGACCCCATGGAGGTCTCTGTGCCCACTTCCAAAAAATACAGATGATGCATACTCATCCTTAGATTAGTTTACTTTTTTAGCTGTTTCTTAAAGGTAATACTTTGATAAATAATGTTGAGTAGGTGGGAAGAAAAAGTGAACTAATACCTACCCCCTTAAAGGCAAACTGATCTTTGTTTTCAGGTTCAGAGGGCACATGTACAGGTTTGTTCCGTGGATATATTGTGTGATTATGAGGTTTTGGATTCCATTGAACCCGTCACTCAAATAGTGAACACAGTACCCGGTAGGTACTTTTTCAACCCTTTCCCCTTTCTCTGCTTTCCTGCTCCTTTTCAAAGTCCCCAGTGTCTATGGTTCTGTCTTTATGTCTGTGTGTACCCAATGTTTAACTTCCACTTATAAGTGAGAACATATAGTACTTTATTTTCTGTGTTAATTCACTTAGGATAATGGCTTCCAGCTGCATCCATGCTGCTGTAAAGGACATAATTTTGTTCTTTTTTATGGCTGTGTAGTATTCCAGGAGGTATATGCACCGTATTTTCTTTATCCAATTCACCATTGATAGACACCTAAATTGATTCCATGTCTTTGCTATTGTGAATAGTGCTGTGATGAACATACAATTGCATGTGTCTTTTTGGTAGATCGATTCATTTTCCTTTGAGTATATACCCAGTGATGAGATTGCTGAGTTGAACAGTAATTCTACTTTTAATTCTTTGAAAAATCTTCAAACTCCTGAAAGCAGACTGTTCTTGAATGCATAACTCAACATCACCAAATGCCTTCACTGATTCAAATTAAGAAATAATAAATTCTACTGTACTTCTTTTTATACTATTTTTAATATTTTAATAATTTTTGTATTTTCTTTATTTATTAAAGAAATTAAGTGAATAGTGAAAAAAAAGGCTTCAGACACTATAGAAGTAAACATTTACTTGTACAATTAAAAATGCGGGGTCCAGGCTGGGCATGGTGGCTCACTCCTGTAATCCCAGCACTTTGGGAGGCTGATACAGGCAGATTACTTAAGGCCAGCAGTTCAAGACCAGCCTGGCCAACTTGGTGAAACCCTTCTGTACTTAAAAAAATACAAAAATTAGCCGGGCATGGTGGCACATACCTGTAGTCCCAGCTACTCAGGAGGCTAGGCAGGAGAATCGCTTGAACCTGGGAGGTGGAGGCTGCAGTGAGCCAAAATTGTGCCATTGCACTCCAGCCTGGTCAACAGAGCAAGACTTTGTCTCAGAAAAAAAAAAAAAAAAAAAAGAGAGAGAGGTCACCCCATCCCAGGTCTTTGAAACTCTAATGATGAATGTTTTCGTTCATTAAAATAGCATCTTTAGCTGTTACTTCTTTATTATTCCAGGATAATAGATTTTAGAATTTTGAAGCTGGAATATCTCTTAAAGAACTGATTCAACGTCCTTATTTTAAAGTTGGGAAAACAGGAGAAAGGAGAGGCCAAAGTGATTTGCTGACTCTGATCAACCTTCATAGCATTATATTTACCTAAGCGTTTGTTATTTAAATTATTCCCTGATTCAGATAGGCCAGCTCTATATTTAATTTGAATTCATGGGCCTTTCTCTGTGTGAACATCACCCTTTCAGTGAAGAGACATGAGCAAGAAATGAAGGCAACAACTTACCGCACCAGTGTTTGGAAGCAAAGTTCCTATTCAGGTCTGTTCCTATGCAACGATTGTTCGCGTAATAAGACCGGTTCTTCCTCCACATTCGATTCTACATAACCAAAATACAAACAGTCAACCTGGGTGGCCACGTTCAGGGCCCAAGAAAAGATACGCATTTGAAAGACCAGGCAGCCAAAGTTGCCTCAGTCCCGTACTTTGCATGGTTTCATCACATCACTGTCATTGCAATATTCCTTTGCATGGCCTCTATTGCTATCTGGGTTTCAATCACATCCATTTAGACTATTTTAGTTGTACCAAACAAAATGGTAATATTTGATCAATTTTGACTGATACAAATAAAGATTTCATTTCGTTCCACTAGGCAGCTTATTAGCCTTCTTGTTTAGTCTTGTTTCCTTTACATTAATTTTACATACAGGGTCGTTTTGAGCTCTTTCGAAGAAAAGCAAAATAACTTTGTATCACAACTCAACACTAAGTCATGAGTTAAAATGTTCTCTTTAGGTTAATTCACCACTCCCCTTTCAGAGCTAGAAAAGGTGGAGATGTGAAGACACCTCTAGTCTGATGGCTTCTTCGATTGTACTGATTTGCTCTGATTTTTAAATATAAAGCAAATTGCCTATTGGGTTCTTGGGGTAAACTGGGAAAGTCTGGTCATGTAAAGAGTTGCACAGACTTCGTTTAAGTTCTGAGTTTGGGATGACGTAGCACCCTTTTCTCCTACTCTCAACAACCCTCTGCCAAGCCTCCCAGGCTGCTACCACTCCCAGGCCTGTGATTCAGTTGCAACAATAGGTCCGGGGGAGATTAAGTTCTCAAACCGCAGGAATTAATAATAGGGTGATGATGCAAAGAACAGCTGGGAAGTTGGAAATCTAAAGGGTGACTGAATTCTACTGTGATTCAGGTTAAGCTATAAATATACTTTATTATCAGTTTACAGATATGACCAATTATTGGACACCATATTTGTGTTAGGCATTATGCTAGGTAATTCTCATTTACTTAGTTTGGCATTTGCCCACCTCCACTTACAAACTTTTCAGTTACAGTATTCCTCTCACCAGAGATGACTTTTTCATCAATCTCCTCTGTCATTTCCATCTCTTCTGCATACATTACCTCCTACATGAAATAATTCATGTGTAATTCCATGTTTGCAATCATTCCAACTAATCTTATTTCTCTTAGTATTTATATGTGCTATTCAAGTAGGTTTTTATAAACTTATATATACCTAGCTATGTTTCTATGTGCCCCTCTTTATATTAGAAAGCACAGTATTTCATATTGCTTGAATAATTTTACATGAATCACGACGTTGATTAACCAGAAAATACAAAAGAGTATGTTAAACTACAAGATGGCAATGCAATTAGCAAATGCTGATAATAGGAAACTCTTTTCTTTGACAAGTAAATTGCATGGAAAAAAAATAGAAAGAGGGAAAGAGCAAAAGATGGAATGGGAGTCCATGGATTACATCCTGGTCAACATGGTGAAACCCCGTCTCTACTAAAAATACAAAAAATTAACTGGGCATGGTGGCGCGTGCCTGTAGTCCCAGCTGCTCAGGAGGCTGAGGCAGGAGAATTGCCTGAACCCGGGAGGCGGAGGTTGCGGTGAGCCGAGATCGCGCCATTGCACTCCAGCCTGGGTCACAAGAGCGAAACTCCGTCTCAAAAAAAAAAATAAAAATAAAAAAATAAAATAGAGTTAAAAGACATATAAACCAATCATAATGTAAGAGCCTTATTTGGATCCGGAATCAAAGAAGCATACTTTTTAAAAAGTTATGATACAGGATGGGCATGGTGGCTCATGCCTGTAATCCCAGCACTTTGGGAGACTCAGGCAGGTGGATGACAAGGTCAGGATTTGAGACCAGCCTGACCAACATGGTGAAACCCATCTCTGCTAAAAATACAAAACTTAGCCGAGCATGGTGGCCCGCACCTGTGATCCCAGCTACTCAGGAGACTGAGGCAGGAGAATCGCTTGAATCTGGGATGCTGAGATTGCAGTGAGTTAGGAGATCCTGCCACTGCACTCCAGCCTAGGTGACAGGGCGAGACTCCATCTCAAAAAAAAAAAAAAGTTATGATACAATTGGAAAGACTGACAATATTTTATGATATTCAGAAATGGTTGATTTTTAAGGTATAATTATACTATGGTTATTTTTTTTCAGAGTTCCTTTTTTAGAAATTCATACTAAAATATTTATTGATGAAATGATATGGTACCTAGGATTTACTTCAAAATAAAATGAGTAAGGTAGAAGTTGGTAGAGAGAAGACAGATGAAACAAGACTGGCCATGAGGTGGTCATGAGTTGTTGAGGCTCTGTGATAGGTACATAGAAGCTTACTATACAATTATATGCACTTTTATATATATTTGACATTTTCCACAAAAGTTAAGAAAAATATTTAATAATAAAGCCATTGTGCCTAGATCCAGAATTGTATGAATAATTCAACCTGTATATCCCATGTCCCCAAGGAGAGCATGATTTGTCTTCTTTGCCTTTTCTCCTACCGTTTTCCATGTGTAGTCATAACCATCCACATTAACCACTGGCATAACATAGAAATCCATGTGCCTCAGAAGATTGGTATATTCGTTTACTATCCCATAGAATCGAGTTATCTGCAAATTAAACCAAGTATGTTTAAGTAGATGTTTTAAGTTCTTCTAAACTTATTTTCTTTTTTTAATTATTATTATTTAAGTCCTTTGGCATGTTTAGATTTGCAGATTTAACTTTCAGAAAGAATGCTAATTCCTCAAAAGAACTGAATTTAGCGTACTCTGTTATGAAGTGGTGATAAATGCCTTGCACGTGGTACAGTCTTCCTAGTTAATGAAGACAGAAAAATCGAACGATAAGCTTTCTAAATATGCCTTAAGAAATAAAATTGACTTTTTATTAAAGCCATAGAGCCCACTATGAAGACTTAAGGAAACAAAAACCTAAAGCGAGCAACGTGAGAGGAAGAGCTGAGTAATCATTGACCACAGGCCAGCTGATGAGAATCAATCACCCTCTCATCACTAGTAGTGAGGAGTAGTCATAACTCATCCCTAGTAGTGAGGAGTAGTCATAGCTCATCACTGTAGTTTAGCTACTTTTTCCGTAATTCATGCTCATCAGAGCTTAAACTACCTATCTTGTTTTATCCCCAGATGTGATTACATGATATTTGCTACATTGTCCTTAGAACTTGTGGAGCTCAACTTTTGCTAGAATTGAGTGTGTTTCCCAAGCATTTGACCATCTAGCTTTAGGACTGGGGTAGCTTTTCCTAGGTGTTGCCTATGAATTCCTAACAGACATAATCTCAAACCTGTTCCTTTCTACTTCAGAGTCACCCAGCTTAGCGGCACATATTATGATGCGATCCAATGGCATCCAAATTTGGCGACTGAGAAGTTTACCCCAACATGACAAAATGTACCAGCAGGAGAACTATAAAGACAAATTTTAGCTGGTCAAATCATTTCACCTTAATTATGTTAAATATTTAATTTGGTATACAATTATTTATTGCCTTAAAGTTTACTCAGAAGATATGGTTAAGAAATGTCTTTTTCATTATTGACAAAATAAAAACAAACCTTTTACAAACTTCACCATTTTCACTTTAAATGTTTAAAATATTATATTCATATTTCCCTAGAACAGTCACAAGAGTCACATTAAAATTCTTTGCCATGAATAAATACTTATGAAATCTGAGAGAAATGAAAGAAAAAAGTTGTTTTAAAATCTACTGTAGGTCAGAAATGAAAGGTTAATGAAAAGGAATCAAAATTTGCAGAATGAAGGAAACCATGTTTTAAATAGTTGAGCAACCAGTTAAACATATTTTTATGCTACAAATTTATAAATTTATGTTAGCATCACTTTTCAGTAATAATGTAGCATTCATTATTAGAAAATTATTAGGAGAGCCTGTTCCTTTTACAATAATAAGGCAAATGATAAAGGATTTCTCATTTTCATTTCCACAACATGGGCCAATCTTTTAATAGATGTAGCATGATGGGTTTCTTCTTCTGCTTCACTTTTTAAATTTCCTTCCTACCTTTACCTCTGGTTGGATAAGTATCTTTCTGCAAAAGGTTAGGCTCTGAGAGGTGACCAATGTTAGGCCCAGAACAATGTTACCTATTTCTTTATCTAATAGGTAGGAATCCAGACAGAAGGAGTGAGTGAGGGCTAAAACACAGTCTGTGCTGTGTGTCAAGCCACACCTTCAAGTGTGGCTATAGCTACAATCTCAAAGAAAGGGGTGCCCATTTTTTCTTTAAGAGCTTATTGAGATATAATTTACATTTCAGAAATTCACCATTTTAAAGTGTGAAATTCAGCAGGTTTTGCTGTATTCATAGAGTTGTGCAACCATCACCCATATCTGATTTTTGGAACTATTCATCATAAAAAATCCCCGTGCCTATGCTTACCAGAACTCACTCCCCATTCCCTCCCGCCACTTCCCCAAGCCTCTGGCAATCGCTAATGAACTTTCTATCTCTGTGGATTTTGCCCATTCTGGACATTTCATGTAAATGGAATAATATTTGTGTCTGGTTTCTTTTAGTTAGCATAGTATTTTCAAGATTCATCTATGTTGTAGCATGAATCAACCCTTCATTCCTTTTTATTGCTGATGGATGGTTCATTGCATGAATATACCACATTTTGTTTTTCTACTCATAAGTTGATGGAAGTTTGAGTTGTTTCCACTTTTAGACTATTATGATGATATTGCTATAATCATTTGTAAACATATGTGTTCAATTGTCTTGGGTATACACCTGGGAGTGGAATTGCTGGGTCATATGGTAACTCTATACTTAATCTTTTGAAGAACTTTCACATTGGTTTCCAAAGTGGCTGAAGAAATTTTGTCTGTCACACAAAAGACAATAAATAAATATTTGTTGAAGGTATGTTACCAACATGACAAGTAACATAATTGAAACCTTGTTCTACTACAGATGGTCCACAATGTATAATGGTTTCACTTATGATTTTTTGAATTTACAGTAACACAAAAGCAATGCATATTCAATAGAAACCATACTTTGAGTACACATGCCACCATTCCATTCTTCAATTTTAGTGCAGCATTTAATAAATGATATGGGATTTTCAGCAATTTTTTATGAAATAGGCTTCGTGTTAGATGATTTTTACCTACTGTGGACTAATGTAAGTGTTCTGAGCACATTTAAGGAAGGTTAAGCTATGATATTTGGTAGATTAGGTGTATTAAATGCATTTTTTACTTAAAATATTTTCAGTTGTGATGGTTTATTGGGTTTATTGAGACATAACCCCACCATAAGTTGAGAAGCATCTGTATAAAAGAAAAAAAAAAAGATGAGAATAGAGGGCCATGGAGAAAAGTGTAAGACTGAGCAAGTGATGAGAGGGTGGGATTGATTCCCCTCAGCTGGCCTGTGGCTGGTGATCACTCAGGTCTTCCTCTCACTTCGCATGGGGTGCACACAAGCTTTGCCTTCAATGTGGCCCTAAACAACAGCAACAACAATTCCTACCCAGGAATTCACCAATAACCATTTAACAGATAATACACTTGTACATAAAGACATGTAGGTCAGTTAATCGGGTTGCTGAAAAAAACATATAAGACACATGAAAGGAAGATTTTAAAACAAAATGTCATTTTCATTACCATTAGATATATATCAAAGAGCTCTTAGTCTCAGTTTTTACTCCAGTCTCTATATATGTATGTATAATTTGAGCCATAGCCAATGGCAATAACGTGTTTATCCCAACAGTAGGCACTGTTTAGATACCCTCTAGAACTCAAAATTGTATGTCAGCCTCAACCTGCAACATTAATTTATATTTCAAATTCTGCAAGGTATATTGAGCATCAATTATGTTGACCAAACAATATACCAGGTTATGGGGAACAAAAAAATTACTTTAGAGACATTCTCTGCCTTTAAAAAGCTAATAGGGCCAGGCGCGGTGGCGCACGCCTGTAATCCCAGCACTTTGGGAGGCTGAGGCGGGTGGATCACGAGGTCAAGAGATCGAGACCATCCTGGTCAACATGGTGAATCCCCGTCTCTACTAAAAATACAAAAAATCAGCTGGGCATGGTGGTGCGTGCCTGTAATCCCAGCTACTCAGGAGGCTGAGGCAGGAGAATTGCCTGAACCCAGGAGGCAGAGGTTGCGGTGAGCCGAGATCGCGCCATTGCACTCCAGCCTGGGTAACAAGGGCGAAACTCCGTCTCAAAAAAAAAAAAAAAAAAAAGCTAATAGAAGTGATAAGTTGGAAAGGGAAAAGCAGTTCAGTGCTACTAACATTAAGTATGATAATAAACAATGGCAAGATGTACAAGGTGGCTCAGAAAAAGGACGGTTAATTCTGTGGAGTGTTGGGGGTTAGAACTCCTGAAGAGCAGGTCAAGAGGGCAAGAAATTGAGATTCAGATGAATTTGTGATGGGACCAATTAGTGAAGAAAGTGTTTCTGGAAAAGGGCTGATAAAAGGATGTAGATCTATGTAGGAACTGGAAATAATTTACTAAATTTGAAAAAAAAGCAGTCATAGTAGCAGTGAGAAATGAAAGAAGACATGAAATCAAGAAGTTACATTGCTAGATGGCTTCTTCTAACCTTCCTTGTTGCTGTCCATGGCCATATTCTGGGTCTAAGGATTAGCAAACATTATATCTGAGATCCAGAGGACAGCTACAGGAGAAATTTGCTCAAGAGGAGTTGAGTTTTAGTAGAACAGGGAATAAGAAACTGTGAAGATATGTTGTGAGGTAACTGTCACACATGGACTTTGAGTTCACTCAGAATGATGGCAAGAGTTCGAGGAGAATAAAGAATCATGAAGTGGGTACCAGGAAATTATCTGAAGGTCAATGCAAGACAGCAATAAAAAACGTAACAGTGCAACCAGATTCTGTAAGTGTCTGAGAAGAGAAGGATCAATGGTAGTATCAGGACAGCAGGATGCTGACCCACTCCTCCAGGCCTCTCAGCACATGGTGATGTGAAAGAAAGAGCAGCCCCTCTACTTGAAGGAGCCACCAAGAAGCAGTGTCCTTAAGTCATGTGTCAGCTGTGGTGAGGAGGGGCAGAGAGAATTCTGTGAAGTCTGGGAGGTTGTAGAGCTCTAACTGTGTGCAATTAGACGAGAGTTTTCTAGGGCAGAGGTTTGGCAGGAGGTTAGCAGTGAGAAAAGCTATCTGGCAGAAAAAGTACTTGGCAAGTTGTGATGGTTCACACATATTCACTGAGTCCTACAATGTGCCAGCCCCTGTGCTGGATTTTGGCTTGGTGATGCAATCATGCACAAATCAGTCTCAGCTCTGCCTTTGCAGGAGGCTAAATTTAGATCTTCCGGGAGTATATGAACAAGAGGCTTAGAAAGATATGACTGGCCTCATGCTTCTCAAAGTGTACTGTAGTGGATTTCCTCTGAGACTAGACTATAAGATTTTTGAAATCTTTACTGAGTTATAGAAAAGAGTGAAAGACTTAAAAGCTAGGATTTCAATTTGCCTTTGGGTGCTTCAGCTTGTAGGTGCTATGTAGGTGAATATAAAACCTAGCTACACAATTTTTGAAAGGTAAATATTTTACTTTACTTTCCCTCCTCCAGTGCTTTGAAGCACTAAGAGAGTCAGATGATCTGAATTCGTTTTAGGCAGGCAAGAATGGAGTTTAAATGTCCATTGAAAAAGACCTTATTGATTATGTTTCTTTGGGCTACAAAAATTAGGTTCACATTGTTGGAGCAAAATACTCAGCTATAAGATCCTTCAGCTATATTTTATTCCTCCTTGTATTTGCAGGATCCGAAACGTCATTGGCAATTTATAAATATCTATAGATCAAAGAAGTGAATCCTACAAGGATTCGGTAAGTGGGTGGGGTAAAAGGTAGGATGTCTACTAGGAGGGCAGAGATGTCAGTGTAAGAAGGGCAGTAATCAGGGACAACCTCACTAATATAAATTAGAGTCAATATGAATCGAAGTTCCTTCTTGGCCCTTCTCATGTTCAGTGATTGAATGAAAAATAAATATTCTTACTCTCCTAATTTGTACCTTTATCTCTCTATTAACTGCTGCTCCCTTCACTACATAAAATAACCAAATTACTCAGCTTGGTAAAGGTTCCAGATCATCATGTGACTGGGCTATGTTAAGGGTCTGGTCAGTTGGAACCATCCTTATTTGGATAAGGTAGTACCAATAGTGGTTGGGAATTTCCAGTAGACTCAGGGAGGCTGCAGCTCCCATTCATGGGTGATGGAGGATGGAAGATATCGTCACAGTGAATGAAGACAAATAGGGATGTGGCATTTGTCAAGGTCCAGCAAAGGCAGAAACAGTTTTACCTTGATGTATTTAATAAGTGCCAATCTCTTAATTTCCTAACTCATCTATGCCGTTACTGTGTATCTGTGACTGCAAAGACTACAACAACCATTATCAGAAGGACACATATTTTGAGTTATTTTTCCAGTGGCAGTGACTCTTTGTAGAAATCAGTATAGAGAACATATATGCCCTTTTTATAGGATTTGAAGCATAATTTTTACTGTTTTCATTTATCAGGGAGGTTAATAGTCATTATATCTTTTACTTTTCTGACATACAATTTGTCTTCTTATATGTGGCTTTTTTTATGCAAAACTTTTCTTCAGGGACAAAATTCCCTATTATGACATATGGGAAAACATATTCTGTTTCCCCTTTGTAATGTTGTGCTTTATGTTCAATTTCCAAGGGCAGAAATGGCAAAAGACGTCTGGATAATTAAAACCAAAAGATAAACTAATTTGGCTGCAACTTAGATAACTCTTTCAGACCTTTCTTCTACTTAGTAAACATATTATAATCAATATGCTATTTCTTAATCGTTTTCCACTGTTTAGCTCCAGGCAGAAATGTAGAAAACACCAACAATATTTTGGGTGATTTAAATGCTTGAAGTCATGTTCTTCAACTTACTACTGCATAAAAGTCACCTGGGAAACTTGTGAAAAACTGTAGATTCATAATCTACAGTTCATAATGTGACCTGGGAAAATGCATTTTAATAAACATCCCAGTTGAGTCTGACACAGTTGATCTTAGGTACCATATTGAGGAATGTGGTTAAGGAAATGTGAATACTTACATGGTCAATGAACCACAAGCAGAAAGCAGGAGAGATCCATTCTCTGGCATGGATTCCACAGTCAATCCATATGGCATTTTTGGCTGTTTGTTCTTTTCCAGAAACCTGCTCAAAAAAACCCCCAAAAGTAGCAAAAACGATAACAATAAGTGTCAGGATAGTAACTTTCATTTATATAGTGCTTATATTTAATAGCATCAGCAAATCTCTGAGATACACATTGTTCTGCATTTCTTTGAAAATTATCAAGGGAAATTTAAGCACTGGTGAGATTAAGGGACATTAGATAAGATAGCAAAACTGGTGTGAATTGAAACTGAAGTTTGAGGCCAGGACACTTTTTCCTACAAATTTGCAGTCATGTCTGTGGGAAGAAAGTTGCCCAGGTGCCGTGGCAAGAGACTGAAGGCACAATCTGTCCCAGCATAATAAATAACTGATTACTTAGATGTAGCAGTGATACCAAATAGATGTACAGATTACTTCCTTATAGCAATAATATATTTACTGATTACTTATAGAAATGACACCAAATAGATATTAGATTCAATCACATAATCAATTATATAATCAATCTTATTACATCATTCTCTATTAATCTTGGCTTTAGTGTAGGAACCTTTTAGTCTTATAGTATAGACATATCAGGTGAAATATAATTTGGAACTGAAGGGACATTGTGAGAAGTGATCAGGAGGCAAGAATAAGGCACCCATTACTTAGCAGGCTGTGAGGGGGAGTTTTCCTCTCACTGGGGAGTTAAGAGAAAACTCTGCTTTGCTGGCTCTTGAGGAAGGTCTGACACTAGCCAGGCCAGCCCACAGACATCCAGGGACTTACACACCTGTCCGTGGTGCTGTGCTCTGATGGTCACCATCCTTGTTCACCTTCATGTTCCACTTTCCCACCCAATGCTCCCTTGTAAATTCTAAGAGGCTGTGAGCAGTAAGAATAGAGGAATCCTAAAAGCCTTTGATCTCTCTGATAAGTGCATAGAAAGATACTGACGTATATGCCTTCCCTCTTTGCAGTGGCTACCTGAGAAGGAGGGGCCCTCTGTACTATACCCATGTAGCCCCCTGAACTGTACCCACGTGGCCCCCCGTATTGTAAGAATGTGATTTGCTTGACCCCTACCAATCATGTCAGATGAGTCAGTCTCCAACCCTGCGCCCCTGCCTATATACAATAAATATCAGCACGTCCAGGCATTCGGGGCCACTGCTAGACTCTGCCCTTCTGGTAGCAGTGGTTCTCTGAGTCCAGCTGAATTCTTCGCTCATCTCTGTGTCCTTGTCTCTTTCTTTTATACAGTCTATCATCTCCTCATGCAAAAGAACACCCACTACACCCTGCGGGGCTAGACCCAGCACATGTCAGAGCTGCATGTGGAAGTTTAGAAGTAGAGACCAGAGAACTAATGCTTTGGGGTGTATCTTCATGCTTCATTTCGAGGTAAATGGGTATGAGTTGGATGGCAGCCTTCCCCAGGAGGTGAGGAGACACGCCAGGAGCAGAAACTCCTTCATCATTTTCCTCTGAGTGCATTTTATTTATTTATTTTGGTGTAGATTATTTTTTTATTCCACACAAAAAGAAGCACACCTCTAACTTCTCACAAACTGATTACTAGCAAATCCAGAGACAGAGGCTTTATTTCTAGTGTGGTGGGCTAATATAAGCTGCTAACTCTGGAATAAGAATTGTCAACATTCCTCAATGATAGCCTTTGATGTCTTTAGAAGAATTATAAACACCTCCAAAATTAATCTTAATGCCTTTAAAAGTCAGCTACAACACAATTTAGGGTATAGCACAGTGGTCCCCAACCTTTTTGGCACCAGGGACCAGTTTCATGGAAGACAATTTTTCCGTGGTTGAGACAGAGGTGGGGTGGAATCAAGGGTTTGGGGATAAGACTCTTCCACCTCAGATCATCAGGCATTAGATTCTCATAAGGAGTGTGCAACCTAGATCCTTTGCATGCGTGGTTCACAATAGGATTTGTGCTCCTATGAGAATCTAATGCTGCTGCTGATCTGACGGAGACATTGCTCAAGTGGTAATGCTTGCTCACTGGCCACTCAACTCCGGTTGTGTGGCCTCATTCCTAACAGGCCGTGGACTGGTACCTGTCTGCAGCTCAGGGGTTGGGAACCACTAGTATAGAGGGAGAAGAGTGTTGTAAAATGAAACAAATATGTAGACTTGCAATTCCAAAACAAGAAAAAGAAAGACATATTTAGATTGCCATCTGCACCACTCTAGGCGATTATTTCCTAACTTGGAGCTAGCAATATTAACAAGATAGTAAGTGAGAAAGCCCAATGGCATTGGCCATTAGTGATTAAATTGTATAGTCAAAGAAAATTACCTAGCTTATTCAACTCAATGTAAAGAAAATCCTAAGTTGTCTGCATTCGTTACTTTACTTGACCTTTCTAAGTCCTAGACCAATTTTCTTGGCACTGGTTCTGACACCGAAAAGTTGGCAAAATCCCAGAGACTCACATTATAAGCACATCCTTCATCAAGTAAGAGTGGGACCAAACCATCCAGAATGCATGATTTTTCAACATGTACAGGTTCCAGATATGTATGTTCCAAGTACTACATACAGCATGGCTGAAAGGAAATGTAATAGGTGGATATGCCATGATACATAGATCCAGTCTGACTGACCAACTCAATGACCAGGAGGACCCAACATTTCATATGTCTGCCTTGAGTTTGCACTGCAAGTTCTTATAAATGACAGATTAAAATTGAGACGTTCTAACCCAAAGTCTTATCTTTGAATGAATGAAGAGGCTCACTTATCACAATTTAGATGATGGGATACTGTGCATAAATTTTATGTTACTAAATCAAATGTACATTTTTAGTGACTACATTTTTTTTCCAGAGCTGCTTTTTAATTTTTTTAAGAGAGAGAGAGAGGTAGAAAACAGAACTATAAAATTGTTTTCTAGTTCTGAAAACAATTGGCTGTGGCTGTGTCCACTGACCTTTACTAAGGTCAATTTATTCAAGAGAGAAGACTTCCAATCCAGGTAGGTTAATCAACTTCTCTTCCATAACATTTTGCAACTGAAAATAAATAACCAAATGGGTGGCAATTGGAGCAGAAACCATCCTCTTTACCCTACTGCATAGGACTTCAGCCTTCTCCTGCTGTTTGTCCTTCACTAGGATTTGTTGTTCAGTTCTTACTTTGGTTTTAAAAGCTGTACCAGGAAATACTAACCAGAGCAAACATGTAAGAGAAAGAAATAAGAGTCATCTAAATTGGAAGGGAGAAATCAAATTATTCTTGATTGTAGATGACATGATCTTATATTTAGAAAAACCTAGTCTCCACCAAAAACCTGTTAGAACTGATAAATTCAGTAAAATTGCAGGTTATAAAATCAACACACAAAATCAGTAGCATTTATATACAATAATAGCAAGCAACCTGAAAGGAAATCAAAAAAGAAATACCATTTAACAATGACCAAAAAAAAAACCCTGGAATAAATCTAACCAAAGAAGCAAAAGACCTACAATGAAGATAATAAAGTGCTGATGAAAGAAATCAAAGAGAACACACACAAAAAAATGAAAAGATACCTCATGTTCACAGGTTTAAGAACTAATATTGTCAAAATGTCCATACTACCCAATGTAATCTGCAGATTTAGTGCAATTCCTGTCAATACCAATTCACTTTTCATAGAAGGAGAAAAAAAATTCTAAAATTCATATGGAGCCACAGAAGATCTTGAAAAGCCAAAGTAATGCTGTACAGAAAGAGCAAAGCTATAGTACTAAAACAGCATGGTACTGACATAAAAGCAGACACATAGACCAGTAGATTAGAATAGAGAACCCGGAAATAAATCCACAGATTTACAGTCAACTCATTTTCAACAAAGACACCAAGAACATACATTGAGAAAAGGATACTCTTGTCAATAAATCGTACTGGGATAATTTTTATTCGTAAAATTCAAACTAAATCCCTACCTCTCACTACATATATTAAATCAACTAAAAACAGATTAGACTTAAATGTAAGACCTAAAACTATAAAACTACTAGAAGAAAACATTGGGAAAACAATTCAGGACATTGGTCTCAGCAAAGGTTTTTTGGGTAAGACCTCGAAAGCACAGTCAACAAAAGCAAAAATAGATAAAGCATATTACATTAAGCTGAAAACTTTCTTCTGCACAGCAAAAGAAACAACATAGTGAAAATTAAAATATGGGAGAAAATATGTGCAAACTATCCATCCAACAAGGACTTAGTAACCAGAATATATAAGGAACTCAAACAATTCAAAAGGAAAAAAATAAATAATCCAATTTTTAAAATGAGAAATGATTCTGAATATACATTTCTCAAAAGAAGACACACAAATGGCCAACAGATATATGAAAAAATGCTCAACATCATTAATGATCAGGGAAATGTGAATTAAAACCACAATGCAATATCATTTCATCCCAGTTTAAATGGCTTTTATCCAAAAGACAGGCAATTACCAATGCTGGAGAGGATGTGGAGAAAGGGGAACGCTTGTACACTGTTGGTAGGAATGTAAATTAGTACCGCCACTACGAAAAACTGTGTCCTGAGACTTTGTTGAAATTGCTTATCAGCTTAAGGAGATTTGGGGCTGAGACGATGGGGTTTTCTAAATATACAATCATGTCATCTGCAGAGACAATTTGACTTCCTCTCTTTCTATTTGAATGTCCTTTATTTTTTTCTCTTGCCTAATTGCCCTGGCCAGAACTTCCAATACTATTTGAATAGAAGTGGTGAGAGAGGGCATCCTTGTTTCGTGCCTGTTTCAATGAATACTATTTCAAAGGTTTTCAAAGGGAATGCTTCCAGTTTTTGCCCATTCAGTATGATATTCGCTGTGGGTTGGTCATAAAGAGCTCTTATTATTTTGAGATATGTTCCATCGATACCTAGTTTATTGAGAGTTTTTAGCATGGAGTGGTGTTGAATTTTATCAAAGGCCTCTTCTGCATCTATTGAGATAATCATGTGGTTTTTGTCATTAGCTCTGTTTATGTGAAAGATTACGTTTATTGATTTGCATATGTAAACCAGCCTCATGTGCTCAGGATGAAGCCAACTTGATTGTGGTGGATAAGCTTTTTGATGTGCAGCTGGATTTGGTTTGCCAGTATTTTATTGAAGGATATTTGCATCAGTGTTCATCAGGGATGTTGCTCTGAAATTTTCTCTTTTTGTTATGTCTCTGCCAAGTTTTGGTATCAGGATGATGCTGGCCTCATAAAATCAGTTAGGCAGTAGTCCCTGTTTTTCTGTTTTTTGGAATCGTTACAGAAGGAATGATACCAGCTCCTCTTTGTACCTGTAGTAGAATTTGGCTGTGAATCCATCTGGTCCTGAGCTTTTTTTGGTTGGTAGGCTATTAATTACTGCCTCGATTTCAGGACTTGTTATTGGTCTATTCAGGGATTTGACTTATTGGTTTAGTCTTGGGAGGATGTATGTGTCTAGGAATGTATCCATTTCTTCTAAGTTTTCTAGTTTATTTGCATAGAGGTGTTTATAGTAGGCTCTGATGGTAGTTTGTATTTCTGTGGGATCAGTGGTGATCTCCCCTTTATCAGTTTTTATTGTGTTTATTTGATTCTTCTCTCTTTTCTTCTTTATTAGTCTGGCTAGTAGTCTATCTATTTTGTTAATCTTTTCAAGAAACCAGCTTCCTGGATTCATTGATTTTTTTGAAGGAGTTTTCTTTCTTCTATCTCCTTCAGTTCTGCTTTGATCTAAGTTATTTCTTGTATTCTGCTAGTTTTGGAATTTGTTTGCTCTTGCTTCTGCAGTTCCTTTAATTGTGATGTTACAATGTTGATTTTAGCTCTTTCCTGCTTTCTCCTGTGGGCATTTAGTGCTATAAATTTCCCTCTAAACACTGCTTTAGCTGTGTCCCAGAGATTCTGATACATTGTATCTTTGTTCTCATTGGTTTCAAAGAACTTATTTATTTCTGCCATTAATTTTGTTATTTACCAAGTAGTCATTCAGAGCAAGTGGTTCAGTTTAAAATCAGTGTGCAAAAATCACTAGCATTCCTATACACCAATAATAGACAGAGAGTCAAATCATGAGTGAACTCCCATTCACAATTGCTATAAAGAGAATACAATACCTACGAATACAACTTAAAAGGGATGTGAAGGACTTCTTCAAGGAGGACTACAAACCACTGCTCAAGGAAATAAGAGAGGACACAAACAAATGGAAAAATATTGCATGCTCGTGGATAGGAAGAATCAATATTGTGAAAATGGCCATACTGTCCAAAGTAATGTAGATTCAGTGCTATGCCCATCAAACCACCATTGGTTTTCTTCATAGAATTAGAAAAAAACTATTTAAATTTTATATGGAACCAAAAAAGAGCCCACATAGCCAAGACAATCCTAAACAAAAAGAATAAAGCTGGAAGCATCACGCTACCTGACTTCAACCTATACTACAAGCCGACGGTAACCAAAACAGCATGGTACTGGCACCAAAACAGGAATATAGACCAATGGAAAAGAACAGAGGCCTCAGAAATAATGCCACATATCTACAACCACCTGATCTTTGACAAACCTGACAAAATCAAGCAGTGGGGAAAGGATTCCCTATTTAATAAATGGTATTGGGAAAACTGGCTAGCCATATGCAGAAAACTGAAATTGGACCCCTTCCTTATACCATATACCTTATACAAAAATTAACTCAAGATGGATTGAAGACTTAAATGTAAGACCTAAAACCATAAAAACCCTGGAAGAAAACCTAGGCAATACTATTCAAGATATATGCATGGCCAAAGACATCATGACTAAAACACCAAAAGCAATGGCAATAAAAGGCAAAATTGACAAATGGGATCTAATTAAACTAAGGAGCTTCTGCACAGCAAAAGAAACTATCATCAGAGTGAACAGGCAACCTACATAATGCGAGAAAACTTTTGCAATCTATCCATCTGACAAAGGGCTAATATACAGAATCTACAAGGAAATTTACAAGAAAAAAAACAAACGGCCCCATCAAAAAGTGGGAAAAGGATATGAACAGACACTTCTCAAAAAAAAAAAAGACATTTATGCATCCAACAAACATGAAAAAAAGCTCATCATCACTGGTCTTTAGAGAAATGAAATCGAAACCACATTGAGATACTATCTCATGTTAGAATGGCAATCATTAAAAAGTCAGTAAACAACAGATGCTGGAGAGGCTGTGGAGAAATAGGTATACTTTTACACTGTTGGTGGGAGTGTAAATTAGTTCAACTATTGTGCAAGACAGTGTGGTGATTCCTCAAGGATCTAGAAATAGAAAATTCCATTTGACCCAGCAATCCCATTACTAGATATATACCCAAAGGATTATAAATCATGCTACTATAAAGACACAGCACACATATATTTATTGTGGCAATTTTCACAATAGCAAAGACTTGGAACCAACCCAAATACCCATCAATGATAGATTGGATAAAGAAAATGTGGCACATATACACCATGGAATACTATACAGCCACAAAAAGATGAGTTCATGTCTTTGTAGGGAGATGGATGAAGCTTGAAACCATCATTCTCAGCAAACTAACACAGGAACAGAAAACCAAACACCGCATGTTCTCACTTATAAGTAGGAGATGAACAATGAGAACACACAGACACAGAGAGGGGAACATCACATACTGGGGCCTGTCAGGGGTGGGGGGCTAGGGGAGGAATAGCATTAAGGGAAATACCTAATGTAGATGACGGGTTGATGGGTGCAGCAAACCACCATGGCATGTGTGTACCTATGTAACAAACCTGCACATTCTGCACTTGTATCCTAGAACTTAAGGTACAATTTAAAAAAAAAAAAAGAAAGAAAAACAGTGTGGAGTTTCCTCAGAAAACTAAAAATGTAACTACCATATAAGCCAGCAGTCCTACTATTGAGTATGAATTGAAAAGAAAGGAAATCACTATACAAAAGAGATATCTGCACTCCCATGTTCATTAATGCACTGTTCGCAATAGTCAAGATATAGAATCAACCTAAGTGTTCATCAACAGATGAATGGATTAACAAAAGGTGGTACATCTACACATGGAATATTATTCAGCCATAAAAAGAGCAAAATCCTATCATTTGCAGCAACATGGATGGAACTGGAGGTCATTATGTTAAGTGAAATAAGCTATGCACAGAAAGACAAATA
Source organism: Sapajus apella (assembly GCF_009761245.1). NCBI lineage: Eukaryota > Metazoa > Chordata > Mammalia > Primates > Cebidae > Sapajus > Sapajus apella. The sequence continues at coordinate 19,946,750 of NW_022436972.1, read as the reverse complement.
TCACATGTTCTCTCTGATATGGAGTGTGGAAAAAGTTGATCTTATAGAGGTAGAGAGTAGAATGGTGATTACCAGAGGCTGGAAAGGGGGATAAAGAGAGGTTGGTTAGTGGGTACAAAAATATAGTTAGGTAGAAGGAATAAGTTCTAGTGTGTAGTAGCACAGTAGGATGACTACAGTCAACAATAATTTATTGTATATTTCAAAATAGAAGACGGACTTGAAATGTTCCCAACACAAAGAAATGATAAATGTTTGAGGTGATGGCTACCCCAAATACCCTGATTTGATCATTACACATTGTATGCATGTATCAAAATATCACATGTGGGGATGGAGGGAGAAAAAAAAATCACATGTACCCCAGAAACATGTACAATTATTATATATCAATTTTTAGAAATTAGCAACAAAAAGCTGCACCAGTGCTTATCCACTAACATAAAATAAAACAGGGACTTAAAAAAATAAACATCTCCCAGCACTTCGAGAGGCAGAGGCGGGTGGATCACGAGGTCAAGAGATCGAGACCATCCTGGTCAACATGGTGAAACCCCGTCTCTACTAAAAAATCAGCTGGGCATGGTGGTGCGTGCCTGTAATCCCAGCTACCCCGGAGGCTGAGGCAGGAGAATTGCCTGAACCCAGGAGGCGGAGGTTGCGGTGACTATCCTTTTCTCAATGTGTGTTCTTGGTGTCTTTGTTGAAAATGAGTTGACTGTAAATCTGTGGATTTATTTCCGGGTTCTCTATTCTAATCTACTGGTCTATGTGTCTGCTTTTATGTCAGTACCATGCTGTTTTAGTACTGTAGCTTTGCTCTTTCTGTACAGCATTACTTTGGCTTTTCAAGATCTTCTGTGGCTCCATATGAATTTGCACTCCAGCCTGGGTAACAAGAGTGAAACTCCGTCTCAAAAAATAATAATAATAAAATAAAATAAAGTAAATAAACATCACTTCCTTCATTTTATGGAAATGTTAAATGGCTTATCTGATGTCACATAAGGAGAGACAGAGTTAATTCTAGAACTGGGGTTCATCTAGAACTGAAGCCTTAACCCCTCCAGACTGTATTTGTACATAAGGCCTTTAAAGAGGTGATTAAGTTAACATGAGGCCCTTAGCCTGGGTGCTAATCCAGTCTGGCCGGTGTCCTTGTAGGAAGAGATTAGGACATACAGACCAGGACAAGACTGTATTATTAATGGGAAAAACTTTAAAGGAAATAATCAACTCCTAAATAGCCAGATATTAAAGTTGGGGAACACTTGTAATGCAAATATTTTCAGAACTCAAAGAAAAGAAATTCAAGTTTTAACAAGCACCACTGGAGAATTAATCCCGCCCCTCACACTGAAAGATCCACGACTTTCCCCACAACATACCTTTAAAACATAAAGTGGATGCTTCTCATACGAGGATCCAATGTGGATTTTTTTAAGCATACCAGGATGCCTCTCAGTTATAAGTTCTATCCAAGAATAGATCTAGCAAAATGGAAACCAGAGATTAGTCGCGAAACAAGTTCAAAGCATTTCCCTGACCTGAGGAAGCAGACAACTTCTTCAGAGAAAGGAAATTCCTGTAAAATTCTGTATGTGGAATGCATGAGGAGCTAAAGCACTTGGGCAGGGTGTTACTTCTGCTGTTTAGGGAAATTTATAAAATTAAAGTTTTGATAAGTGTCAAGGTTTTGAGAAAGAGTGAAAAAGTGCTAAGAAACTTATAACAAGGTTAAAAAAAAAAAAAGTTAATCTTTAAACTATGGCCCCTGAAAGTTATTTTTAAAGTCATCACATTGAATTACTGCCCCTGTGTATGAAATTCTCATTATCATTCTTTCAAAAGTTCACTTTTATTTGGAACGTTTTTTGAAATGCCCTTTTCAAGATGAAGGGAGCCCTGAGCACCATCTTTACGCAGGATAAATGGAAGACATGCACAAGCACAGTGAGACTGACAGAATGATGAGAGGCAAAGATGGGGGCGATCTGGAGGAAAAACAGACAAACCCAGTTCTCCCCCCAAGAAGTAGTTTGATTCTGGACCTCTCTCTTGGGTGGAAGTCCAGTTGTATTTGAGGTTTGTCAAGATAACAGAAGAAGGAAAAAGAAAAAAAAAATCTGACTTTAGGTGAGCACCCACTTCAAAGCAAGTGTTGAATTATTGTCTGGTTTGGGGTTGCTGGGATTGAATGGGGTTATGTTTTAACGTGGACCAGCTTTCCAGGGTCCATTCTTAAACTCTGATACTTTCTGAATTGGAAACAATTAACGCTTGACTTTATCTCTGGGAACTTTTCTAGAGGTGATTTCAAATAGCAATCCTAGCTGGTAAAAACTGGAGCGCCATTTATCTTTGGGTTCTCTGAGATAGCATAACCAGCATGAGTGGTAGGTATGGGTGGTTGTCCCCGTGCTGAGAATTAAGGGCTCCTGGAAGGCCCACCTGCCATCAAGTACCGACCTTATCAGTGTCTGGGGTGTCAGAAATGTAACCATCAGCAATTTCCTCAAAGAAACTCCATTTTCCGTGTTACTCCTCTAGGCATAAATACATCTGAGAAAGCTACCACAAAAAATTAATGTATGCATTGATACTTCAGTAGATTTCCTCTAACAGGGGAGGATGAGTAATATGAAAGCAGCTTAACTTTATTCATTTCTCAAACTAAGCTGATATAATAACATCTTTTGAAGAACTCTTTTCTTTTCCTGTTTCTTCTAAGAAGTAATTTTTGGCCATTTGTTTCTTTCTCCCTACACCAGTTTATTTAAGGTCTCCTGGTGTGAGTCAGTGACAAAATAACCTCTGCTGCCCACCAGGCCATTTTGTAAGGAGGGCTGATGGAGAGACCATTGATTCAAGGGAGAGAAGCACTTAAAGGAATGTTCTGAGAGCAAAATTGTTACAGTTCCTATGAACCGCTTAGAAAATAATAGGGGCGGGGGTGGAGAGAGAAGTACAAGATATTTTCTAGAGTGTCATAGTTAAGAATTAAATTTTGTACCCCTTTCTCCCGTTCATGTGTTGAATCCCTAACTCCCAGTAGGTTAGAAAGTGACTGTATTTGGAGATAGGGCCTTTAAAGAGATGATCTAATCAACATGAGGCCCTTAGAGTGGGCACTAATCCAATCTGACTGGTGTCCTTACATGAAGAGGGGATTAGGATATACAGAGACGGACACCAGGGATGCACATGCACAAACAAAAGGCCATATGAGGCCGGACGCGGTGGCTCACACCTGTAATCCCAGCACATTGGGAGGCCGAGGTGGGCAGATCACTTGAGCTCAGGAGTTCAAGACCAGCCTGGCCAACATGGTGAAATCCTCTCTATTAAAAATACAAAAAATTAGCTGGGCATGGTGGCATGTGCCTCTAAGTTCCAGCTACTTTGGAGGCTGAAGCAGGAGAATTGCTTGAACCCAGGAGTCAGACAGGTTGTCATTGCACTCCAGCCTGGGTGACAGACTGAGACTCTGTCTCAAAAAACAAAAACAAAAACAAAAAAAAAGGAAAGAAATGGCCATCTGAAGAATGAAACACTGTGAGATGGCCACTACCTACAAGCTGAGTAAAGAGGCCTCAGTAGAAACCAAACCTACTGACATCTTGATCTTCTAGCCTCTAGAATCATGAGAAAATAAATTTTTGTGATTTCGGCTACACAGTCTGTGGTATTTATTATCATAGCCCTAGCAAACTAATAGAGCCATGTGCTTATTTTGTCATTCTGTGTCATTCCAACTTTCTCCTGAAGATATGGTAAGAAAACAACTTTTTTGAAGAAAATAATTAAAATATGATTTACAGACATTTAAAAATACTTCTGTTTATGGTATTCCTCTCTCCCCACCAAACTTATCACAGCAGTGACAGTTTCACCTGCTGTATTTTGCAAATCCCACCTATGGAGGCTGGCTGCATCAAGTTTGCTCATGCAGTCCTGCTGATGGATGCCGGAGAGAGGTGGTCTAAGTTGTATAGATATAGGAGAGATTTTTAAAAAGGGGGTGCAATTGTAAGACCTCCTCAATCTATCAGGCACACATTCTAGAAGCATACTTTCTGGCTTAATTAACTGGGAAGGAACAGATGCTTTTTAAAGATTATATACATAAAATTGATTCTCATTACCTAAATCTTAGATGTCTTAAAAATAGGATATGGTCCCTAATAGTTTCTGGGCACCTAGTCAAAGATGACAAAAATAGTTATGTTAGGCAATATAGCAGCATACTCTTATAAAAGGGTATCAAGGTATTTTTACTGCTTGGAGAATACCATATAAAAAAGAAAGTCCTCCAAAGAAAGTCCTGCAAGGAATTTATTCTTTCAACTGACAAATACAGGGAAATGGCTTTTAGTAGATTACGTGAAAGCTTGATGAGGTCTCACCTGTACATCAACATCTTACTCAAGTTCCCTCTAGAAGGAGTGGAACCTGTAAGTACTGAGAGAAAAATATATCCAACTTCTTAAAGATTAAAACACAGGCATTGTTATTATTATTATTAGTTTAAATAGCTTCCTTCTAAGATGAATAAAATATAATTAGTTATAATGTATTAAATATAAGTGAATACATTCCTTTAATTAAGTGAGCTAATCTGGCAATTAGTAATAGTAAAATTAGGGTAATGGTGCAAAGAGACATGATTAACTAGACTGGTAATTTTTTGGTGGCAGTTTTAATTAAAAGCCCCTATTCTTTAGTTTCTGTTGTTCCATAGCATAAAGTGTTACTCCCAGCAGTTAGAGATACTCTCAGCTGTAGGCAAACATCCTACAGCTTACCAAATATGATATAATCTTCCCAGGGAAGATATCTACCAAAAAAATGAATGACCATCATGTAATTAACCTACGTGTGATTTTTTTTTACCATCCTCCACCGATTATGATTCTTGGATATTCCCCTGGTTGAAATGGCAATGCTGATTAAATGAAAATCGTAGCTCTGAAGAGCTGTGTGATGGCTTACTTCATTTAGTGAGTGATACTGTTCATAGTACGATGTGGAGGCTCGGGGGCTGACTGTGTCGTTGGAAATCTGCTGTTGAATAAGATCTTCCACATCTGCCAGCAAGACACTATGTGATGAAACAGAGAGTGAGGTAGTTTCCAAGCAGGGGATGGACCTTCCCACATGGCCCATTACAGGCACAGCATGAAAAAAAAAATCACTAAAAATCCTAATAAACATTTCATCAAAGTAAAAGCACGACATCTCACATTGTGATCAACTGATGGACAAACCCTGTCAGAAGAGCCCACATGGGCACTAGAGAAAAAGCAGCTCTTACGAGGTGTATTTTTGGGACCTCCAAAACAACCACCCTTTCCCACCATGACCAACATTACTCAATAGTGATTCTTGTGTCTTTTATATGAACATATGGATTAATGTGCCTTTCTTCAATTCAGAATAACACTGTATTATACTGTTTTCAGTTAAAGAGGAAGAAGCAGCAGAAAAGCTTTTTCTCCTCCCTCCCCCGCCCCCACACTGACCTGCACCAGATGTTCTGCAGAACCAAAGAAACAGAACAGGAAAAGGGAAGTACAGGAAAGGCATCTCATTCCATTTCTCTTCAGAGTACCACATTTGTTACCCAGGCAAATATTTTAACTGAATTAAGGCATTCTGTCACCTGAGATAGACAAGTTGAAAGCTAGCTGTCATACTAATAAAGAGTTCTTTACTTTTATTTAGGACAATAAATAAAAGCCACAGCGTTGACATCAGAAAGATCTAGGCCCAACTCCTAACTCTGCCATGTTCTTTCTGATTTACCCTGAAAAATTCCTTAATAAGTCAGGATAATTTTTCATCTATATCATGGGGATTGCATCTACTTCACAAGGTTAAATAAAGATTAATTGATACAATGTCAATTAATAGAAAGGTTCAGCACAGTTCCTGGAAAACACTACATACCTATAGTATGCTCTATAATACATTACTAATAATTAACATAGCATATTATCCAGAGGCCACCCATTGATACACAAAAAAGAGCCTCGTGTCAAGGAAGGGGCCAGGCCACCAGGAAGGTACTGGCAGTTGGGGAGTGGAAATGGAGAGGAGATATTGGACAGGAAACTCCATGAGGAAGAAGGCAAGACTCTGAGCAGAAATTGCACCTGATATACTTTTTAAGAAAAGGAAATCATTTATAACCTATAGGGTATGTGCTGTTTCTACACTTAATTTACCAAACTTGGAAACAGAGAAGTGAACAATTCCTCCAGGGTCATATAGGTGGTAAGCGGCAGCGCCAGACTCTAACCAGGGATCCTGCAGAGTCCAACCACCTGTTACACTTTTTAAAAGCCAGACATTCAGAAATGGTCACTGTGTTTGTGAAGAAGAATTGGCAGAAGCTAAATCCCCTCCAGCAGCTGCTTTTTCAGAATATATCACAAAGCCTACCAAGGCAAATGGCAATTTTGCTTCCTAAGTCTAGGTACAGAGTCATCAGAGAAAAAGGAACTCTGAGAGACTTTACCAATCATTGAGTCTAACCTGCATTTTAGATAAGGGACCAAGGTCATGAGGGGTTAAACCACTTAGCGAAGATCACAGAGCTGGACCTTGGGCTTTATTACCAGTCCATTAAGTGCAGTCAGAGACTTCTATGCTGCCATGGTTAATACATTTTATTTTTCCAGGAAGCAGTTATACCATACCCTGGTCAAATGCAGCTACTCAATATGTATTGAATGGTGCCTACCTGGATGGAATTCCGCTCTCATTTAAGTGGGTTTTCACATTGTCTACATCAGATGCATTTACAAAAAACTGGACTTGTTTTTTCTTCTCAATAAGTTCAGCTATTACTGGTTGCCAGAGAACAATCTATAGTTTAAGGGACAAAATTGATAAAGTTAAAAAAGAGTTGTTCATATCATTCTCATCTGTAGCTAGAGCCATGAAAGTTGTATCTATAAGGAGCATGAAAAGGACACTCACTGGCGCTGGCACCCATCCACACACATGGTAAACACTTATTTTGCAGTAAGCTTTTAAAATTCCTTTCTATAACTCTAGTTGCTAAAAAAAGTCCCTGGAACATACAACATAACCAATAAATATTTGATGAGACAATGAATGAATGAATGACAATATTCATGACTTAGTTATAAAATTGGACATGTACATTAGATACTTGAAAGAGAAACGAAATTTTGTCTAGGAAGAAAGTTGATTAAACATTGATTTTATTTAATAAAAGTGTCATGTTCTTATAATTATCATCATGTCTTTGTTCTTTTTTTTAAAAATAATCTAATTATGGACTTTGGGCAATGGCTTTCAATAAGATTTATATTCTTTCTCTCCATATACTTTTTCAAAGCACTTTCATACTCATATCCTCTGATAATTATAACACTTTGATATAAACTAGGCAGGTGTTATTATTTGCAATGTTCAGGTGAAGAATAAGGCTCATAGCTAACTTCTAAAATCATACACCTAGGAGTGACAGACATGAACTAAAATTCTAAATCTCAGTTGCTTCCTCTTGTAGTATTTCCTCTTTACCATGATGTGGTGGTCATGAATATGCACCACTCAGCTTTTCTGTTGAGAAAGGCACAGTTGACTGGTGTTCCCAGTGGCTGCCGTGGGAACCTACCAGAAGCTGAGACCATGTGGTCTCAGGGCTGCAGCCATCCTGTAACTGAGCCCTGTGCAAGTGTTAATGCAGGCCCATTCTTGCCAGACATGGGGCTGCCATAACAGATGACTGGCTTAAGTCACCACTGAGACTGACCTAGCCCAGCCTTCATTGGAACTGCCCTTCAGTCTGAGATTCTCCACACAAAATCCTCCTTTCTGCAGAGGTGTCAGAGCTACATCATGGTCTGATGATGCTCTCTGCCTTCTCCAGCTCCCGCCTCTATCCTCCAACAGCATTCCCCTCATCGCTTGCTCCCCAAGTCTGTCTTGACCTCTGCTTCCCAGAAAACACTAACAAACAAGGAGCCATTACTTTTCTACCATGATATTGTTACGGGATCCCTGGGGTATCACTTCATCAGCAGAAACTTCTGTGGTCAGTGGTGCCTTTGCCTAAGTTTTGCTCAGGCCTGCTGAGCCCACTCAGCCTGGAAGGCTGCGCTCATCTCATGCTACTGGCTTGGATCCCATTTCTGCCAAGAGTGAGCAGAGTGGCGAGGGGTATGTGAGTGAGTGAGCATGGGGTCCAGCCACTGCACAGAGCCAGGCATGCTGGCTGTGGTAGGGCAGGCAGCTCCTGGTACCAGCATGGGCATCAGCTCCTTGCAAGGCTGTGGCTGGACCAGGTGTCCCGCAAGCAGCTTCCATGGCTAGCACCAGGGAACATGGTGATGCCCACAAGTTTGGAGGCATCAGGAATCACAGAGCCCCAAAGAGGGTGTCATAGCCCTGGCTTAGGGACCTCTTAGGTCTGAGCTCCCCAAAAGGCTGCAGTTCTTCTCTCCCTCTTGCGACCCACAATGTGGCAAGCATGGGGCGTGTTTTTTAGCCCTGTTCATGTTACAGCTCTTTCAGCTCCACCATTTGACAGGTTCAGAGTTCTTGTCCTGCATGCAGAAACAATGAGGTACGTGGACAAATGGAGGATGAGCAAGGTGAAGAGGAGCTTTCCTGAGTGATAGAACAGCTCAGAGGAGACTCACAGTGGGTGGCTCCTCTTAGCAGCCAGGGTGTCCTGACAAATGTTCAGCTCCAGGCAGAGAGGAGACCCTGGAGTGGGCAGCTCCTTTCTACAGCTGATCCTCCCCATGTCTCTCCAGAGTCTGGCTGAATCCAGGGGTTTTCATGGGCTTAGGATGGGAGGAAGTATGTGTTGATTGGTTGATGGGTGGCCATGAGTGGGTGCCAAAAAAGCACCATAAGCTCCCACTGCGATCCACAGGACTGGCACCTGAGCCCCCAGGCTTCATGACTTCCAGGACTTGAAGGTGGGGCTTCACCAGGGACCCACCCTTCCCTGCCTAGGAGCCTGTCTGCCTGCTACTGCTATTTATGGCACCCAGGCTTTTCGAGCTGAGGGGCTCCTGCGGGCCAGTGCTGAGATGCCCTCAGCAACCCCCTCAGCTTCCCTTCTGTGCTCATCAGTATCCAAAGTCCAGAGGGGGCTGGGGCGGCAGGGGGCTGGCATGTCAGTGCTGCCCTGAGCATGCACACAGCCAGCCGGGTTGTGACAGCACCTGGGTTCAGCCTCAACTTTGCTCTAAGATTGGAGTGAACACCAGGAGCTAGGAGAGGCCAGATGATGGCAGCAGGCACTCTTGAGCCTGTGCAGGAATGGGGGGCCTTCCCAGAACCCTAAAAGTGCAGAGATGCCTGGGTCTGCAAATCCTGCTGAGCCACTGCAGCTGCACCCAGGAAGGCGGGGCTCCTGCCTGCTCTGGCCCCTAAGAGCACAGGAATGCCCAGGTCTGCAGCTGCAGCTGCACCTGGGGAGCATGAGGCTCCTACCCTGCCATCTCAGAAGGGGGTGGGACTTTCACCTCTTCCTGGCTTCTGCTGGCTCTGTGGAGCACACAGCCCTGGCGGTGCCTCCCCAACTGCAGCTGGGGTCATGGCAGCAGCTGTTCTAGATGGGCTTCCACTGACATTAATATTCTGTAATTCTTGTCAATTTTCTACATCTTAGACATTAGATCAAGATGGGTCCTTCGGTGACCATTTTAATTAATATACCCTATGTTTCTGGTGCCTCCTTGGTTAAGAACCACTGTTTTATAAGTAAGGCTTTGTTTATAAATGTAATTTCTGCTACCGTAGCATCTTTCTAAGTGCACACTTTCAATCCCAAAGTACCATTATAAAATTGGCTGGAAAGCCAATAGCACAAGTGGAGAGGTTTTGATTTGGGGAACCAACAAAGTCATGTGATTATGAGGGAGAGAAGGCTATGAGAAGAGTCCATACTAGATACATATAAGCCAGACAACAACAGGAGGGAACTCAACACCCAGTGCTTATACAAAATGAAACCAATGCAAACATAAAGTGGGAAAAAATTACCTCGTATGTTGTAGTAAGATTCTGTAGAACTTGAACTTGCCTAGAGGTTCTAGGAAGAGCAGAGAGAACCTGGCCACTGGGGAAAAAAATAAAACAGGATTTTGATATGAAATAAAGAGTAACAATGGAATACATTATACTGTGAGGGGCTTTTAGGTAATTACAAAAGGAAAACAAAATTTAAAATATGATTAAGACACAGGATCTCACTACTGACTCAGAGTAAAAAGAGAACATATACTTTCAGTCTTTCTGCTCCTAAGCAATTGCAAAATCAACAGCTCTCTTGACTAGGGGTCAGTTTACAGAGTACTTACTTCTTTCTTTACTATTGTGCATGTGTGTGTGTGTTTTAATTTTAAAAATTAAATATTTGATGCAGAAGGGAACTTTTATGCTGATCCTAGGTTGTTGTATAATAAAATGAATGTCTGTGAACGCATCACCCCACTTAAAAAGTCCAACTTCCTTGGCAGCCTGAAGATTTTTATGTGTTCTTCTCTGCCCCACCCTCTTACCACATCCCCAAAGGTATCCTCTACCTTAAATTTTTACTTTTGCTCATTCCCTTGTTTTTCTTTATAGCATGGAGTTTTAAACACATGTATGTGTGGATTCTGAAACACTACCCTTAGATTTGCTTGATTCAACTTTATAAAAAGGTATACTATATATATATTCTTCTGAATCTTGTTTTTTCTTCAGTCAATATTGTATTCTGAAGATTATCATTTGTGTTGAAGTATCTAGCCGTAATTCACATGTGAAAGCATTTTCCTACAAGTGGAATTACCATTTCATGGGATATGCACAGTTCTAATTTCATAGGACAGTGTCATATCAGTCCTCAAGCTCTTTGTATCAATTTATATTATCAGTAGCAGCAGAAAAGATTTCCTATTTTTCTTCCTCCTTGCCAACACCAGATGCTCTCTGACTTTTTAACTTTTCCAATCAAATTTTTATGAAATGAAATCTTCTTGTGATTTTAATTTTCATTTTCTGACTTGTTAATGAAGTGGAGTTGTTTATATTTGATTATTGGCCATTCATATTTTTGCTTATGAGTCATGTTTATTCAGATCACTTGTCCATTTTTTTCTAATATACTTGTATTTTTGTAACAGTTCATTTGTATAATTTCTTTATATATTTTAAATACTAATTTCTTGTCAGTCATATGTATTGCAAATATTTTCTAGTAGTTTATAACTTGTCTTTTCTCTTTCCTGATGATGTGCTTTTTGGAAATCATTTCCTTCCAGGTGTGGGTTAAGGTGTCTTTCTAAATATCTGGGATATAAAGATACTCTCATATATTTCTTCTGTCTTTCTTATTTACATATTTAATTCAATTGAAAATTATTTGGCAGTGTAAAGAAGAAATAGACTTCTTTTCTTCTCAGCATCATTTATTATTATGATGTTTTACATCACTAATATTTTCCCCAGGGATCCACTATGTCAATTTTGTCATATATCAAGTTTCCATACTATTTGGCAGAGAAAATACTGGTTCATCATATCAATGCCTCTTCCTGGGCACACAGAAAAACTACATTACCCAGTCTTCTGTGTGGCTGCATCGAGACCTGGTGCCTGAGCTTTTGCCAATGGGAATGCATGGGAGTGTTGCAGGTGCCTAAGAGTAGGTGTGTCTTCTCAAAAAACCAGCTCCTGGATTCACTGATTTTTTGAAGGGTTTTTTCTGGCTCATCTCCTTCAAGTCTGCTCTGCTCTTAGTTATTTATTGTCTTGTGCTAGCTTTTGAATTTGTTTGATCTCGCTCCTCTAGTTCTTTTAATTGTGACGTTAGGGTGTCAATTTTAAATCTTTACTCATTTCTTTTGTGGGCATTTAGTGCTATAAATTTCCCTCTAAACACTGCTTTAGATGTGTCCCAGAGATTCTGGTACATTGTGTCTTCATTCTCATTGGTTTCAAAGAACATCTTTATTTCTGCCTTCATTTCATTATTTATCCAGTAGTCATTCAGGAGCAGGTTGTTCAGTTTCCATGTTATTTGTGTGGTATTGAGTGTTTCTTAATCCTGAGTTCTAATTTGATTGCCTTGTGGTCTGAGAGGCTGTTATGGTTTCTGTTCTTTTGCATTTGTTGAGGAGTGTTTTACTTCCAATTATGTGGTCAATTTTAGAATAAGTGCAATGTGGTGCTGAGAGGAATCTACATTCTTTTGATTTGGGGTGGAGAGTTCCGTATATGGTCCAGATCTGACTTCAAGTCCTGAATATCCTTGTTAATTTTCTGTCTCATTGATCTGTCTAATATTGACAGAGAGGTGTTAAAGTCTCCCACTATTATTGTGTGGGAGTCTAAGTCTTTTTGTAGGTCATTAAGAACTTGCTTTATGTATCTGGGTGCTCCTGTATTGGGTGCATATATATTTAAGATAGTTAGCTCTTCTTGTTGCATGGATACGTTTACTATTATGTAATGCCCTTGTCTCTTTTGCTCTTTATTGTTTTAAAGTCTGTTAGCTCTTCTTGTTGCATTGATACCTTTACTATTATGTAATGCCCTTCTTTGTCTCTTTTGCTTTTTATTGTTTTAAAGTCTGTTTTATCAGAGACTAGGATTGCGACCCCTGTTTTGTTTTTTTTTTTCTTTCCATTTGATTGGTAAATCTTCGTCCAACCATTTATTTTGAGCGTTTGTGTGTCTTTGCACATGAGGTGGGTCTCCTGGATACAGCACACTGATGGGTCTTGACTCTTTATCCAATTTGCCTGTCTATGTCTTTTGATTGGGGCATTTAACCCATTTACATTTAAGGTTAATATTGTTGTGTGTGAATTTGATCCTAGCATTTTGATGCTAGCTGGTTGTTTTGCCTGTTGATTGATGCAGTTTCTTCATAGTGTCAAGGGTCTTTACAATTTGTTATGTTTTTGCAGTGGCTGGTACTGGTCATTCCTTTCCCTGTTTAGTGCTTCCTTCTGGAGCTCTTGTAAGGCAGACCTGGTGGTAACAAAATCTCTCAGCATTTGCTTGTCTATAAAGGATTTTATTTCTCCTTCACTTATGAAGCTTAGTTTGGTTGGATATGAAATTCTGGGTTGAAAATTCTTTTCTTTAAGGATGTTGAATATTGGCCCCCACTCTCTTCTGGCTTGTAGGGTTTCTGCCGAGAAATCTGCTGTGAGTCTGATGGGCTTCCTTTGTGGATAAACTGATCTTTCTCTCTGACTGCCCTTAGCATTTTTCCCTTCATTTCAACCCTGGTGAAAAGATCAACAAAATAGATAGACCACTAGCTGGGCTAATAAAAAAGAAAAGAGAGAAGAATCAAATAGATGCAATAAAAAATGATAAAGGGGATATCACCGCCAATCCCACAGAAATACAAACTACCATCAGAGAATACTATAAACACCTCTATGCAAATAAACCAGTAAATCTAGAAGAAATGGATAAATTCCTGGACACATACGCCCTCCCAAGACTAAACCAAGAAAAAGTCAAACACCTGAATAGATCAATAACAAGGTCTGAAATTGAGGAAGCAATTAATAGCCTGCCAACCAAAAAAAGTCCAGAACCAGATGAGTTCACAGCTGAATTATACCAGAGGTGCAAAGAGGAGCTGGTACCATTCCTTCTAAAACTATTCCAAACAATACAAAAAGAGAGAATCCTCCCGAACTCATTTTACGAAAACAGCATCATCCCGATACCAAAACCTGGCAGAGACACAGCTAAAAAAGAAAATTTCAGGCCAATATCCATAATGAACATTGATGTGAAAATCCTCAATAAAATACTGGCAAGCCAAATCCAATAGCACATCAAAAAGCTTATTCATCACAATCAAGTCAGCTTAATTCCTGGGCTACAAGACTGGTTCAGCATATGCAAATCTATAAACATAATCCATGACATAAACAGAACCAAAGACAAAAACCACATGATTATCTCAGTAGATGCAGAGAAGGCCTTTGACAAAATTCAACAGCCCTTTATGTTAAAATGTCTCAATAAACTAGGTATCAATGGAACATATCTCAAAATAATAAGAACTATTTATGACAAACCCACAGCCAGTATCATACTTAATGGGCAAAAGCTGGAAGCATTTTATTTAAAAACTGGCACAAGACAAGGATGCCCTCTCTCACCACTCCTATTCAACATAGTATTAGAAGTTCTGGCCAGGGCAGTTAGGCAAGAAAAAGAAATAAAGGGTATTCAGTTAGGAAAAGAGGAAGTCAAATTGTCTCTATTTGCAGACGACATGCTTGTATATTTAGAAGACCCCATCGTCTCAGCCCGAAATCTCCTTAAGCTCATAGGCAACTTCAGCAAAGTCTCTGGACTCATTTTTTCATAGTGGCTGTACTAATTTACATTCCTTTCTGTGGGGAAGCGGTCCCTCCCCAGACAGAAGAATTAGCTTGTGTTTTGTCCTGAACTTCCCTGCCTACAGAACTGTGAGCAATAAATTTCTGTTCTATATAAGCTACCCCATTTAAGGTATTTTTTGTTATAACTGCCCAAATGGACTGACACAGAATGAGCCCTATGTTGTATTAAGTAAAGTTATTTCAGGTTTTATTAGTGATTGCAGCATAATCAGGGATTACCCTTGCTAATATAACATACTCTATTTTTTCAGTTCTCTATTATGTTCTATTGAGTTATTTGTCTACCCTTTAGCCTATACTATTCATCTTAGTGATGGTAGCTTCACATTACATCCTAATATCTTACAGAACAAACTCTTGCTTCCCTCTGCCCTGCCCAGTTCTTGTTTTACACGCCTCTTGCCTTGATCCTTTGCTGTTTCATATAATTTTTAAAAGTCAGCTTGTTATGTTTCATGAAAAAAATTGAATTTTCATTAGAATTATGTTGGCTCAATAGATTGATAATTTGGAGAGAACAGATATACTCATGATTCTGAGTCTTATTATCAGTAAATACAGTAAATTTGTCTATTCTTTAATGCCTTTCCAAAAATTTTATAATTCCATCCATAAAGATGTTGCACATTTTTAAATTATGTCATTTTCTAACAAATTTGCCTTTTCACTAGTAAATGATAGCTTTTAACATGTCATCTCTAAGCTCTTTTTTGCTGATAGAGAAATAAAATTGATTATCGCAGTTGATTTTCTATTCTGCTCCCTTAGTAGTTTTGATAATTTTAATGTAGATATTTGGGGGGATTTTTCTCTTTGCAAGTAATCATTACACCTGCACATACTATTCGGTTGGTGCAAAAGTAATTGCGGTTTTCGCCATTACTTTTAATGTGCTTAATGTATTTTTAATAATTCTGCTTCTTTAATTTCAATGCTTATAGAGCCCTTTTTCCCCTTCCTTCTTATCTTGCTGTGTTGCCTAGGACTTCAGTACAACATTGAATAGAAGTGGTGATAAAATGCATGATTCATAATTTTTAAGAAAAACCTCCTAGCATTTTACCATTAGAATGCTTGCTGTAGATTTTTGGTAGATGCCTTTTATCGCTTAAAAAAAACTCCTTGCTCTTTGTTATGAGTTTTTATGATGAATGGGTGTGGATTTTACATGTTTTCTATAAGATGAGCATGTGGGTTTTCTGACTTAATCTCTTAATGTGGTGAATAATATTAATAGATTGTTTAAACAGCAGACATTTGGGTTTTCTCACTTTTGCTTTGTCATATTTCTTTCTACTTTGCAACTCTTGCTAAGGTTGTGAGAAAGTCTCAGTGATTCTTACACAGCCAGGGAAATAGATTAATGTGACTCAACATGAATTTACTTTATTTTCACATACCACTTAGAAAAGAAGAAGTTCTTAGTAAATGTCCTCATATCTGCAGCTCTCCATCCAGTTTTATAGGTAAGGGTTAAGGAGAGAAAGGAAGCAGTGAGGTGAGGAATTGTGGAATCTATTAACGGCAATGGCATTCTTCAGTTTCCAGTATACCACTGAGTAACCTCACAAGAACTAGTTTATTTAAATTAAAGTTAAGCTATTTTGTGGCATTTGCCAGCTGGGAGCCCCGAACCCAGCTTTTTTTAGCTGAACAAGACTTTTCTTTTATTTTCAAACAAACATTGACTTTGAAATATGACGATGAATATATTTTAAATCAGAAAGAAACGCTTTCCTCTTGCTTTATTTGAAAGTAATCTTAGACTTTGCCTCCAGTTATACCCTCCTTTATGAAATAACTAAAAATCTGAACAAAATGTATTGAACAACAGCACTCAAGACATTGGACAACAGCAACATGATGACTAAACGCAACATGGTGTCCTGGAGTAGGCCTCGGAACAGAAAAAGGGCATCAGTGTGAAAACTGGCGCAATCCGAAAACCTCTGGAGTTTAGTTAATAGTAATATAACAATGTTGATTTCTCAGTTTTTATAAATATGTCATGTATACTGGGTGAGGGGTATACAGTAGTATTATATTGGCAACTTTTCTGTAAACTAAGACTATTTCAAATAAGGCATCTTACTTAAGAAAACCGT
>NW_022436972.1:19877987-19930128 GCF_009761245.1 Sapajus apella | reverse complement strand
AAGAGGCAAAGGGCATTGTTGGGAAAATGGCCCTTGTTCATTGTTGGCAAGTATAGGATACAGGTGTTAAAGCAAGAGAAGAATGGGAGCTAAACAGAAATGGTGTGGGAAGTTATATTCGTCCTCCCCTAGAGAAGGTCTTGAATGCATGCTGAGAAATTTGGACTTCATCTTGTAGGCAATTATGAGTTAGAAAGGTAACATTTGAGTTGTGGTTTATAAGGATAACTTTGTTTTTTGTTTTTGTTTTTTTGTTTTTGAGATAAAGTCCTGCTCTGTTGCCCAGGCTGGAGTGCCGTGGCGCGATCTTGGCTCACTGCAACCTCCGCCTCCCAGGTCCAAGCAATTTTCCTGCTTCAGCCTCCCAAGTAGCTGGGATTACAGGTGTGCGCCACCAGGCCCAGTTAATTTTTGTATTTTTACTAGAGACGGGGTTTCACCATGTGACCCAGGCTGGTCTTGAACTCCTGACAGGCAATCTACCCACCTCAGCCTCCCAAAATTCTGAGATTATAGGTGTGAACCACTGCGCCTGGCAAGAATAACTTTAACAAGGGGGGAAAGTGGTTTTCTTTTGGAAATCCTGAGTAAACAATTCTGAATTCTGGCAATAAGCCTATGGAGACTTGATTATCAGAAGAGGGGAAAAGTAACTCATAGAAACCTAAGATTGACAAATTTTATGTCAATCTCTGATACAACTTTAGCACAAACTATTAAACCAGTGATGAAAGACATATATTCAAGGATATTTATTATGGCGTTATTCATAGTACCAAAACCCAAAAACCATGTGAATTCTTAGCAGTAGCAGAATTGTTGAATGTTGGTGGTGTCTCCATATTCTAGGATGCTTTTCAGTTATTATAAAAAATGAGTTTGATTTATAACAGTTAACTTAGGGGCTTTACATGACATATTAAGGGAAAGCGGCAAGATGTGGAGAACTTTATGAAATATGATCTTATTTTTGGAACAAAATAAGTTGGAAAGATGAAAAATCGTATGTGTTAAAAGCAGGAGAGTTATACATAAATAAGCAATACATTGTTAGCAGTGATTTGGAGGGTGGAAAATGGCAATTGAAGGATTGGGTAAGTGGTGGGGGAGGAACAAATGACATTCTTTTTAAAAGAAAGGTTTCTCTAGTGCCAGTAAGAGATAGGACATTCAACTAATGCACAATTATACACAGGGGTGTATAATTGCATAGAGAACGTATGAAAGGATGATCTCAAAAATGTGTATATTTTCCCAGAATGGTGAAATTTCAGTGTTTGTCTCCCTAATTTTAGGCTTTTGTGTATTATTTACTTTTTAAACCCCAAATAACTCTTATTCTTGTATTTATTCAAGAAAATGAAATTTAAAGAAAAATCTCCTTTGACTGTAAGAAAGCCACTACCAAGCTTCTCCGTGACGCTGGTAACCCTCTCATCTCACCAGCACATTCCTTATTGTTTTTATAAACAGAATGGGCCCTGAGAGGAGCACAGCACCCAGTGGGGTTTCTAGCCTTACATAGCGTTTTTATTCTAGTGTGCTCCATCTCTTTTTTCGCCATTTGCCACATTTGCTTTGACATTTCTAGTTCACTTGGGGCAGGCCATGCTTTCTCCAAGCTTCCAAAAACCTTCCTAGCAGCATGTTTGTACCGCCTCCCAAGGAACTAACTAGAATGTTAAATTCTGTAGCATGGGCGAGTGCGCCTCCTTTGGGGTGTAGTCCCTTTCCTCTGTTAACATGTTCAGCTCTTCCACAGCTGGCTTATGCTGTGACTACCCTAGTTATTGGCTTGGAGGCCAGGAGGGGAGGTGGGAATAGATCTTGAGGGCTAGCTATGGGACGTGCCATTACAGAAGTGAGCTCTGATAGAAATGGGGATGCTAAGATCCCCATATAGAGAAGCCAGGCGGGAGGGCTTAACTACCAGTAACAAGTTGGGCAAATTATTACAATGAGCAGTAAGGTCAGAGTGGAAGCTAGAGAACCATGACCTTCAGAAAATTGTGGAGCTGGTTAAGAGAACACAAAGTTCTTAGGGGCAAGATAGAGGAGCAGCCAACAAAAGGATTGCTCAATCTTTACAATAAAAATAAATCAAGGATGGATAATGAGAGAGGCAGAGGACAGCTACCCCAATCCAAAGTCATAATCTATTGCCCTTTTCCAGATCTGAGCTGTTCTTAGACCTAGAATTTCTTGCCTGAAGGAATCAGGTCCCCACAAGGAAAGCTCCTACAACAGTATAAAAATAAGAATCTATAAAGATCATGACTTTCCCAAAGAGACCTGTGGAAATTTCCTCAGGTAAGTCTGCACACTGGGGAAAGTGTAATACTGAAACATTTTCAGGTCTGTTGGATGCAAGGTCAATATCCAAGTTGATTTTGAAGCCTGGATATCTGGAGTCCTATCCTAAGTCTAGCTCATAGGGGGTACACCATGTCAATGGATTTCCCCATGATTATTTTCCTGGTTCCCAAATGTATAACTGACATGAACATACTAGGTTGTTGGCAGAACCTCTACATTGTTCCTTTGAGTGTAAGACAAAAGCTATCATAGTGGGAAAAGCCAAAAGGAAACCTCTAAAATTACCCAACCTCCCAGCCAAGATACCAAAATTTAAAAAACAAATTTCATCTTTGGGGGGAAATGACAAATATCAGTACCACCGTTAAAGACCTAAAAGATGCAGGGATGGTAGATCCCATCAAATCCACATTTAATTTGCCATCTGGATCCCACAAAAACCAGATGGATCCTGGGAAACAACAGCGAACAATCAGACTCAACCAAGCAAGAATCTCAATTGCAGCCACAGTGCTTGATGTGGCATCTTTGCCAGGGTAGAGTCTCAGGCATGTAGCATTCAGCTATTGTGCTGGATATGCCAGTCAGAAAAAGCATCAGAACAGTTAACACCCACTTGGGACAGACACCAGGGTATATTTACAGACTTGCCTCAGCTTTAATTAACTTTCTCACTCTCTAGCTGCAAGATGTGTACTTGATAGAAGCCCCCAACTCCTGTGCTCTGAAATCTGTCCCTGTGTTAGTGCTAATACCACATTTCCCACTGCCTGCTTGCAGCTAATAACTGAGTATGGCGGGGATACTAAGGCAGGCTCTTTCTACAAAACCGGAAACTCTTCTGGTGCATGACTTTGGCTTTAGGACTTTTTTTTTTTTTTGAGACAGGTTTCAGTCTTATCACCCAGGCTGGAGTGCAATGGCATGATCTCAGCTCACTGCAACCACTGCCTCCTGGGTTCAAGCTATTTTCCTGCCTCAGCCTCCAGAGTAGTTGAGATTACGGTGCTCACCATCATGCCTGGCTAATTTTTGTATTTTTAGTAGAGACAGAGTTTTACCATGTTGGTCAGACTTGTCTGAACTCCTGACCTCAGGTGATCCACCCATCTTGGCCTCCCAAAGTGCTGGGATTATAGGCGTGAGCCACCGCACCCAGCCAGGACTCATTACTGCCTTTGCCAAAACTTTCTTAGAACTGCACTATGACCTGAGATGTTCCCTACCCACTTCCTTCCTTTCCCCTCTCCTCCACAGGGGTTAGGCTTGCATTGCAGTCTCGTGGCTCTCCCAGCCTCTGCCAGCCCTTTCCCCACTTCTTGTGCCTAGGCATTTTCCCCAACACACCTCTTGCACAGCTAATCTTATCTTGGTGTCTGCTTCTCAGAGGATCATAACTAACACAAGTAGGAAGAAGAAGTCTGATACGTGGATGGTCAAGCTGATAGTGCCTGTAGTCCCGGCTACTCGGGAGGCTGAGGCAGGAGAATTGCTTGAACCCGGGAGGCAGAGGTTGCAGTGAGCTGAGATCACACCACTGCACTCCAGCTTGGATGACAGAGGGAGACTCTGTCTCAAGAAAAAAAAAAAGGTCCCTGTGTTAGTGCTAATACCACACTATGGACTGCACTCAGGGGTGACTGAGAGAGTGAGCAGTGTGGGAAATCTTCCCAAGTAGGCAGAGCTTCAGTGTTGCATCTCATCATATACCTTGTGTGGAAAAGATGATTTCCAGTGTTAGACTATGTAGGAATTCATGGATAGTGGCAAGTGACATGACTGGAAAACCCCTCAAGAACCTGGAAGAAGAAATATTGACAGATTGGAGACAGAGATTGGAGAAAGGGGGATGTGGATGGAACTATAGGAGTAGGCAGAAAGTGCGAAGATCTTCATATCACATATTAACACTTAACCAGGCACACCCACAACAGAATAGACGTTAATTGCATAAACAAAATGACTCAGCCAGTTGATGTCAGTCAGCCTGTGTCAACAGCCATTCCAATGCTGGCAAAAAGGGCACATGAACAGAACAGCCTGATGGCAGAGATGAAGTGTGCATGGGTCCAGCAGCACGGGCTCCTCTCATCAAGGCTGATGTAGCTGCTGCTGCCCCATGTCTGACTTGCTAGCAACAAACACCAAAGTTGAGCCCCTGAATCAGCACCATTCCTCAAGGAGACCAGCCAATCACTTGGTGGCAAGTTGACTGCAACTGTCTCTTCCACTCTGGGTATAGGTTTGTCTGGCTCGCCTGCAGGGCCTCAGGCAAGCATCACCATACAAGGGCTTACAGAATGTTTGACCCACTGATATAAGATCTCACATAACATCCTATCAGATCATGGGCTCCACTTTACGACAAGGGAGTTGCGGAAATGGGTCCATTAGCATGGACTCCACGTAGCCTCTCACCTACCACAATACTTAGTTGCTTCTAGCCTGATACTGCAATTAAAAATGGTTTGTTGAAGGATCAATTGAGGTGCTAACTTGAAAGACAACATCCTCCAGTATACACTTTAAATCAATACTCACATGGTGCTGTGTCCCTATTAGGTAGTATACATGGTTCCACGAACCAAGTTGGAGTGTTTCCATTTACCATCACTCCAAGTAACCCACTTGGAGAATTAATACTTTAAAAATATGGACTCTGTACCTTCAAAACTTCTGGTTTCTAGAGCATAGGAAGAGTTCCTTTAAACTGAAAGCTGTTGTTGCTGTCCAGGCATTTCAGTTTCCTCAGGCTGATCGATTATCAGGAAGGAGAGGAGTTACCATTCGGGAAGGGTAATTAACTCCAATAATCAGAAGGACATTGAGGGCTGCACCTACACGCTGAATGTGGCAGGGAAGAATATGTTTGGCATCTATCTTAGGCATTCTGCAATATTCCTTTGTCCAAATTTGATGTATACAGACAACTGCAGCAGCCATGGCCTAAGAGGGCCCAGTGACTAAGACTCAGATCCTTGAGGGTTGAAGGTCTGGGTTGTCTCACCAGGTAAACCACCTAGATTAGAACAGGTGCTAGCAAAGGGAGAGGGGAAAACAGCATGGGTAGGGGAGAAGAGGAATGAGAAGTATTGGTTACAGTCTCAAGACTAGCTATAGCTGTGAAGGTTGTAGTTTATTTCACTAATGTTCCTCCATATGTTTCCTTTAGGAAGAGAGACCAAAGCAGAATCCCAGAAGAATTGATCTCAAAGTTTATTTTATGAAGAAAATTGATCTCAGTGACACAAAGAGTTGGACTGTAGTAGGATCCCATGTTTTGCTGCCTAGATCTCCATCCAGGAATGAACTCTCATTTCCTCAGCTTCTTCATTTCCTCAGCTTCTGGGAGGGCTGGCAGCTGGCATTCTCAGCTGAGCTTCTTTCTAGGACTTGCCCTTGCCCTTGCCCTCGTCTGAAGACAGCTGCGTTGCCCAGCATGGTGCCTCCTCCCAGGTACAATCGACATCCAGTGACTAATAAACAGGGGTCACAAAGGCACGCCTGCTTGCCTCAATTTAGGACAACTTTACCATGCCAATCCAGCCTCATGGCTCCCTGTAGGAACAGCTGAGGCCATAGTTGTGACTGCATCTCAGTTCAATTTCTCCTCTGCCCAAGTCTCCTTCCTTCATTCCTCCACAGATGTTGATCCTGAGACTACTTTCCAGCAAACTTCCTCCATGCAAATCTTCATCTCAGAGTCTGTTTCCTGGGGAAATTAACCGATAAAAATGCCTATTCTGTGAGATAAAACACTAAAAGTGCAATACAAGTGGTATAAATATTCTGCTACAGGAATGCAAAGTCAGATATCATTTTTGGCTTAGGAGTCAGAGAATGGAGACATTCTGAGCTGGACTTCTGGGACAGTAGGATTTGATAGGTGAAGGGGGCACGAGATGGCATATGACTAACATAGGCAGAGTTTTGCTAAATGAATTGGAGATGAAACATCGTAAGTGCAGGTGCACAAGTAGAAAAGTAAAATCAGAGCTCAAGGAAGGGGAAGTGATCCAAGTGGGAAGAAATGTGGGGTCTATTTAGAGATATACCAGGAAATAAAGCCAGGATGAATGGCAAGGTAGGACCTGATTGTTAAGGGTATTAAATGCTGGGGTCAAGATTGTGACCATTACTTACAAGTTGGTTGGGCATGATTTGGTGAGTTTTAACAAAAGAAGTGGCAAACTCAAAGCTTCCTTTTCATGTAAAGTATAGAGAAGTAGAGGTTCATATCATTAAATCACTATAATTTCAGTGTGAATTTCCTAACAATTTGGGCTAACAATGAGATAGGACACCTTATTAAGCAATGAGCTCTCCATTATCTAAACAGAAGCTGAATTTCAAGCCCATGCAGAGGAATTCTTGAGTTGACTAGAAGATAAGATGTTAGTGGGGACTTTTTCTTCTTTGTTGCTGATATTTACTATCTTGGGTATTGTGTTAAGTGCTTTACAGGTATTCTTATTTAATACTCACAAGGCAGTATGGTAGAGAATCTATTATGTTGAAAATAATGGGCTGGGCATGGTGGCTCACACCTGTAAACCCAGCACTGTGGGAGGCTGAGGTGGATGGATCATCTGAAGCCAGGAGTTCAGGACCAGCCTGGCCAACATGGTAAAACCCCATCTCTACTAAAAATACAAAAATTATCCTGGTGTGGTAGCTCATGCCTGTAGTCCCAGCTACTCGGGAGGCTGAAGCACAAGAATTGCTTGAACCCGGGAGGTGGAGGTTACAGTGAGCTGAGATCATGCCACTAAATTCCAACCTGGCAACAGAGTGTGACTAGGTCTGAAAAAAAAAGGGAAGAAAATAATGAACAAAAAAGGTGAGTGAACAGTATTAAATTTTTTAAAAGCCTAATGTATTAAAGGAGGAGAAAAACACAACAATGAGTGAAGAAGCAGAGAAAGAAAGAAAGAAAATAGGAAGGTAAAAAAGTATGTTATCCAAACGGGCTTCTTTCTAAAGAAGAAAGAATTTTAAGGAAATGCAAAAAATAAGTTAGGAAATGTTGAGGAGCAAAATCGTGAAGTTAAAAATTCATTGTAAAATATATTGATATGTCCAAGTTCAACTTGTAGTGAATGGACTCTCATACAGAATTTGAGCCAAGTGCTAACACAACAGAATTAACAGTATGAGGGTCAGTCAGATCACTCGATTTTTGGAAACTGGCTTCATGATGCTGCTTCCCCTTACGTAGTTGTAGACAGGCTATATAAAAAGCTGTCAGAGTGGAAAGAGGGAGCGGATTTGTGAATTTTTTTTTTTTTTTTTTTTTTTTATGGAGCAAGTTGTTATGGTGTTTTACGTCACTACTCTCCCAAGGGATGAAGTTTTGGGGTGCACTCCCTTCACCTCAACCTAGTAGGGGGAGTTCCAGGAGATAACAAGAGAAGTTGATGTTTGCTCAAATTTACAGACGCAATAACTGGTGCCTGGCTTCTCCTGAGAACGCTAAACCTGCCTCTAGTTGGCTAGATGGTAGTAAGTAAAATGAAATGAAACAGTTCATGTTAGATGCTGTCCAGTATCTAAAGGGGATGGAAGGTTCTCAGCAGCAAGAGCCCAGAGGTAGAACCAAGACTCCTAAGCGTGAAGGATGGAGTCTCAAGTGAATACCTAGACAAGCATCTGTCCTGGTCCAGAGACTTCCCTGGTAAAGATGACTCACACAATTCTAAGAAGTTAGAATTCCAGAAAAAGACTAACAAGAAAAAGAGTGAGAAGTGTGTGTGGAAGAGGTGAGGCAGTTGTTTTCCTATAAATAATGTTAAACTAAATTTGGTTTGAGGATGCCTCGTAATGCGAGTCTCTACATAACAAACTGCAGCCTAACGTAGGAGTTGCTTTTTTTTGTACTAATGAGGTGTCTCAGCCAATTACAGCAGCCAAGCTACAGCCAATCCCAGGTGGCCAACGGATCAGCCTATCCCCAATAAGACAGCTGCTCACCTGTGACTAATCAAGCTGCTTCTGGACCTCATTTCCATTTTCTGTTTGTAAATGCTGCCTGCCCATCTTGCCGAGCAGAACTCTATGAACTTTCATTTTTGAGGGATACTTGATTAGCAAATTGCTTTTGTTCAATTAAACTTTGATAAATTTAATTTATCTAAAGTTTTTCTCTTAAGAACAAAGATTGAGATATTTGAACAATCCCTTGTTTGGAGCTGACATTCTAATTTCTGAATTGAGGCTATTTGTATTTTTAACAGGACCCAAGGACTGTCACGTAAGGGGAGGCTAAAAAGCCTTGACATTTTCTAACTTTCCACGCAAGAGCAGTGATAGACAACCTCACTACGCAAAATGTCATGGGGCCATGGGAGACAAAAACTAAAGCTGTGCTTTGGTCGCATCTCAATGATACAGTTATAGCACTTATACAATAACTACTTGAGAAAGAACAGCCTTGCACCAAAAATAGAATGAGAAGTAACAGGTCACTTTACACCAAAAGTAGAGGGAGACTCAAAGGGGACAAGCAAATTGCCCAAGGCCGCATGGGTGATAAGTAGCAGATCTGGGGTTCAAATCCAGATCCGGAGCTTCTAATAGCCATGCAACACTTCTCTGTTCCTTCCCTTCTGAGAAGGTGATTATGTTCATTGGGGTGTATCTCCTACTACGGTTTACAGGACAGGGTTCACCTTGTCATCATTCTGAAGGATTATTTTGCATTTAAAAAGCTGGCAAGATATCTCTGAAGATGGAACAGAGCCCAAGGCTGCGATTTTGTTTTACACATTACAGTGTTTGAAGGCCACTGGTGGCCTGTTCTTTGAGATGAAAACAATACATCAGTAGGAGCTAAGTGGAAGGGAATAAACTGGTCTCCAGGTACCCAGACAGTATGTGAAGTCAACAGAAGGAACACTTCCTGTGGTCTATTAATAATTCAGAAGCCCTTTGTCCTCAACCTTCCTCCACTCTCCAATTCCTAGTCTTCTTTTCTTCCTACTTTCTCTTACTTCCTCTTTGCAAATAGCCTGGCCTGGCAGGCTGCATTTAGGTAATCATTGCACAATACAATTAATGACTCTGTTTAAAAGATTCTTGCTAGCATTTTGCTTTTACCCTTTATAGGGTTTGGCTTTTAAAAGCAAATGAATATGGAGTCGTGATTTTCCGGCTGCCTTTCCCTTTGGAATATGATATTTATGCCTTTAAAACTTGTTGTTGCTGTTGTTCCAGGGCATTTCGCTGATGAGATTTATCAAAATGAACCTACAAATCAGCCACTAAGAGACTGCATGAATAAAAACTGTAATTAGGAAAATGATCATGACAAAAGCAAAAACACAAGCAACAGCTTTAGGAAAAAGCCTAAAGCTTTTTTTTAAAAAAAGCTGTTAGCTTTTTTTTTTTAAAGAAGGGTTTATATTCTCACCCTCAGCAATAATTTATCAAAGTCTGTCACTCTGAATGAAATTAGATTCCTTTTTAGCTTCAGGAATAGGCCATTCCTGGAAAAGCAGAGCTTGAAAACATTTGGTAAAAAAAATTTATTTTTACTCACAGAAAGAATAATGTGCAATGTTATTTCTAGTGAAGGGATGGGAACCAGGATCCAGATATGCATCTGTCTACAATACTGAGGTCCTCTTACCTCCCCTCCCCTACAAAGGAACTCTCGCAATATACAGAACTATTAAATATTTTTAATGGGATACTCTTTGGTTAAAATACAGTCACATTCTCATTCTTTCTTCAAGTATCAGTCAGATTTCAGAGTATAAACTGAAGCAACAAATAGTAAGAAAACCCACCATGAAGACATTTTCTCACTCATTTTTTCTACTATCGTATTTTTGGCTATTTCTTTTATTTGCATTCTATTTAGTGTCGCTAAGCTGCTGTACACATACTCATTTGAAGAGGTGTGCTTTTGGTGTGTTTTGCTAATGATCATCCTATCCACGAGTTTGTGTCACTCAATGATCAAGACAGCGGTCTGCAGTGAGCCCACCTGCCCACCAGCCTCTGCAACAGCCAGCTGAGGATGCCTGTGCTGGTCTGATGCCAAGGCCCTGATTAGACCTGCTAGTAGGTGAGGACCATGAGGCTGGACCTCCAATCCCGAACCTCTCTTCCAAGCTGCATTCCAAACCAACTGTTGCCTCCAACTCCCTGTGACTAAATCTGACTTCCCTTCCACTGGCTCTCTATTTCCAAATTTTTTAGAGGCAAGCTGTGCATTGCACAGTGTTGAAATGAGGCTAAAGTGAGTTGAATCCAAGCTCCACACTTGGGAAAATGATGCATTCTTCCTGAGGCTCAGTTTCCTCCTTTGTAAAATGTCAGTAAAGGTTCCTAGAGTGTAGAATTTTATGTATTTACTGAGACAGCATTTCTAAGTGACTAGCCCAGTGCCTGGCACAAACACAGGCACTAAATAAGCAGAGGTTTCCTCTCTTTCTCCTCACTGTCAATGTTACTGCCACTGTGTACCGTAACCAAGTTGGACATGTTGATACCAATTTTTCTCTTCTCTTTTCCCTTAATTGAAGCCAATCATCAAGTTATGGAATATTAGAACTAGCAAGAACCTTAGAAATCCTGACCATCTGATTCAGTGATAAAATACAGAGAGAGACATAAGTAACCGATCATTGAAGCAATTTTGACACCCATGTCAATTAAATAACAACCATTATTTTATGATAGAATTTGTAGCAAAACAATCATATCAAACGAAAGATCAATCAACTATAATTAGTTCTGTGATCATGTACAAACACAGCTTCAGGGTACAAGTCAAGATCTATTTTCTGAACTGTCATCCGATGGTTATTTATGACTATGAACTATATTTTTTTTTGTAGAATGTTCCCTGTCCCTGGTATAATCCTTTGCCCCGTGTCTCTTCTTTCTTTGTCATTCACTAACATAGGCGAGGGATCTGTCTCAAAGATAATTGGAGGAGAAAGGGATCACAGAAGCAAACGAAGGGGGAAAAGTAAGATAATTCCAAAGGAGACAATATAAATGTTTGAAAGCATAAAAATTGACTACTTAATAAACTACGTTACATGTACCCTGGAACTATTCATTCCATGCATTGTATATGCTATAGCATGAGTTCATTTGTGTTCTTATAGTTTATCCTAAGGGAATCTACTAAGCAAAATAAGAATTAGATATTAGTTCTTTATCACACAACCATTCTTCCTTTCACATTCCATGCTAAATAATCATGTATAACCCAAACCTCCTATTTACCACTTTCACCCCTTCTTCCTCCTATGTTCCATGTACAAGAAGAAAATAAATGAACCATAGTTAACATATTTTTTATGTGAAAACAGGAAGAATACAAATCATATATCAAGTTAGAGTATAAATAATTACTTGGTCTTTTTTTTTTTGAGATGAAGTCTCACTGTGTTACCCAAGCTGGAGTGCAATGGTGCGGTTGAAGCTCGCTGCAACCTCCACCTCCCGGGTTCAAGCAATTTTCCTGCCTCAGCCTCCTGAGTAGCTGGGACTACAGGCGCACACCACCACATGGGGCTAATTTTTGTATTTTTAGTAGAGACGGGGTTTCACTATGCTGGCCAGGCTGGTCTGAAACTTCAGACGTTGTGATCCACCCGCCTTGGCCTCCCAAAGTGCTGGGATAAGAGGTGTGAGCCACCGGGCCCGGCCTAATAATTACTTTTATAAAAGATCTAATTCCTGAATCTCCATAGTCATTGGATATGCATATCATCCCAGGTTCTCCCACTAATAAAACCAGAGCCAGGAAAGAAAAAAGACCCTCTCCTTAGTGAGAGTCTATCGTGCTAACGTCTACTTATTTGTCAGGGCAACTTGGAAAGTTTCCGAAAGATCTGGTCTTCACAGTTTACCATTTTGCCCACCAACCCAGTGCACTGACTTGACGCGATGTGAGGCAAGCAGGTGAGGAGAGTGGCCCAAACAGTCTGGGATTCTATGGGGTTACCTCTGAAACGCGAAGACATGCCGCTCACAGAAGAGAACAACGGCTACAAGGACTGCAAGGCTGCAAAGCTTCATCCCAACAGCAATTTTCTGCACAACAAACTTCCCTGGAGAGAAAGACCCAGATCATTAATTGCATAAGAGCCTTCTTTACACACTAGTTAAAATATAACGGCATGTTCCCTCTTGTTCCTTTGGGTCAATCAACTTAGTTTCCATTTCCAATCCCAAAAAGAGAAATACGCATTGGCTTAGTCAGGCTGTTGCTTGATAATTAAACCCTCAAAGACAGGATGATGAGAGTTGCTCTTAATTTAAGACTATCTAGAAAATGTGCAACTCCTTGGGGAAGATAGGGCCAAGAATAAAAGGATAGTGATATAGTAGGATCTCGTCTGGTTTGTTTCAGAACAATAGCTACGGAATATTCACCAATGGATTACAGAGCCCATGTTGAGGGAGGTCTACAGTGTAGGAGTATAAATGTCTTCCCTTGCCTTTGGCTTTTTCAACATTTTAAATTTAGATGAAGACATAGAAAGTGAGTTCCTCAAATCTGGCTAATCCAATCCAATATTGAGGGGCAGTTTGTAAGGATGATTACGGGATCTCTGTTCAAAAAGATGCTTCCTTGACCAGATGGAATGATGGGCTCATCCTCAGACAGGAATACTGTTTCATGGAAGCTGTTGTTCAAGCAGTAAAGACATGAGGCCACTTTGAGTCTCATTTATTTAAAGGTCACCGTAATAGCCATCAACTAAATCCAGGCCCATCCCCCATCATTTTGAAAGTAGCATCGAGTAAGGTTTTGTCCAGTATCAGGCCACATCCTACCCTCTGTAATGGGAGGAGCCCTCTTCCCCTACATTCCCATTGGTTAATGCACTTGAATGTTCTTGAAGCCAGGATTGGCAAATTTGCAAAATAAATCAGCCTGCCCACAATGAACTTCTCAGGAGAAAATGACTGAGATTTCAAACTCCTCCTTTTGAGATTCAAAGTTATTAAATAACATTTAATGATTTAAGGTGGCCTCCATTGTAACCACTTTTTGTATAAGAAAGAAGAAGAAATAAGAAAATACATGTATGTCTGTTCATTTGTGGAGAAAGAAACACAGAAAAGACCAGAAATCGAAAGATTGGTTATCCACAGGGGCTGCGGGGGTGAGTGGAAACAGGGTGGGAAAGGCAGGGTAGAAGACATGGGGGAGGGACGCTTCTTTGGGTAAAGCTTTTTGAATAGTTCTGAACTTTTCTGAATTTTAGAACCATATTATTTTCACATATGTACTTAAAACAAGCAAACAAATTTTAAAACAGATTACAAACAAAAACGAACCTGTGTTTCAAACGAATAACATGATCACACCGAAGGAGAGAGAGCAAAACTAACCTAAGTAATTTTTACCTTATCTTTTTAACATAAAAGGTAACTTTAAAATAAACAGTCAAGAGTTAAAATATGCTAATAAATTCTATCAATTTTTTGTGCTATTTACTTTGTATCTGTTTCTTCTTTATGTCCCTTTTTCTCTCTGGGGAAACAAACACAGGATACAAAAGAAACAGAGTGCACAAAAAATAATAAATTTTAAATTACATTTCTTTCTCTTTTCTTTTCTTTTTTCTTTCTTTGTTTTTGAGACGGAGTCTTGCACTTTCATCCGGGCTGGAGTGTAGCCGCACGATCTTGGCTCACTGCAACCTCCGCCTCCCAGGTTCAAGCAATTCTCCTGCCTCAGCCCGGAGAGCAGCTGGGATTACAGGTGCTGCCACCACGCCCGGCTAATTTTTTGCATTTTTAGTTGAGACAGGGTTTCACTGTATTGGCCAGGCTGTTCTCCAGCCCTTACCTCGTGATCCGCTGGCCTCGGCTTCCAAAGTGCTGGGATTACAAGCGTGAGCCACCGCACCTGGCCTTAACTTACATTTCTTCTTGCTGAAGCAATCTCTTAAAAGTTCCTATAGCAAAAGTCTACAGCTGGTAAGATCTTTCATGCGCTGTATCTTTAACAATAACTTTCTTTTGCCTCACTTTCAAGTACTGGTTTAGCTGAATGTGAGACTTTAGTGTGACGGATGGGCCACTGTCTTTTGGTGTTTCCTGTTGCGTGGTAGGAATCTGCTGCCCAGGTAATTGTTGTTCCCCTGCAGTTTAGCTGTCCTTTCTCCTAGGTGACTTTTAAGGGATTATCTTTTTCCTTGGTGCTTCTCAGATCCATTACTCTGGTTTAGATGTGGATTTATTTTTTATTATCTTGCTCAGTACGCAGAATGTACTTTTGATCTGAGGATTTAGACATTTCTTCAATCTAGGAAAATCGTGTTATTATTTCCTTCAGCTATTGTATCTCTGCTAGTGCCCTGTAGGGGCTCCCGTTGGAGCTTCTTGGTCTGTCTTTCATGTCTTGTATCCCTCCTTTCATGTTTTAAAAACGCATCATCTTTGTCTTATACTGTATGCTGTATTCAGGGTGAGTTTCTCAGCACTATCTTCAAATACGCTAATCCATTCTTTCAGTCTAATTTAGACCACATAGTCAATTGTGCTTTAAAAAATTATCGTGATGACCATATAAATCATTTACAGCTGGTTCTTTTGCATGTTTACCAATTTTGTTTTTATGCCAGTATTTTTAAATCATTTAAGATTTTTTTTTCAATTTTTAAATTGATATGATTCCTTCAGACCTCTCACTGAGAATCCTCAGAATAGTTATTTTAAAGTCGATGTTGCACTGCTTAATGAGGTTAATTATATTTGGGTGAATTCGTGTTCTGAGTATTGATTTTGTTAGCTGCCTTTATTGGTATTTGATTTCTTCTGTGATTTGGAACTCTGGTTTGTGACTCATTTTGCGTAGGAAGTCTTCTTTCAAGTAGGAAGTCTTTCATTTCGTTCTCTCTTCCTCTACGCTCACTTCTGTCTGCTTGGCACATACCTCCAAGAAGTCCCTATGCTTCCAGTCCAGAACCCTGTCTTACGCTGGTTTTTGGAGTGGATTTAGAGACCCAGTCACCAAACAGCAATGACTTGACTTAGTTACTGGCTTAGTCCTGGTGTAGTTAACCGTCTGTCTCATACTGACTAGCAGCTACTTAAAAATCAGTTCTAGGTAAAAGCAGCATTTTTTTCCTTTGTATTAAGGTACATGCAGTGAAATGCACAGATCATAAGTGTATAGTTAGATTGTATGTATAGTGACATGTTTGTCCAAATCATTTGCCTGGTTGTTAATTGGGTAGTTTGTCTTATTATTGATTTGTAGGAGTTATTTACATTTTCTAGACATCAGTCTTTTGTTAGATACCTGTATTGTAAATATGTCTTCCTTTGAGAAGTGCCTGTCAAAGTCTTTTGATCATTTTGGAAAATTTAGTTTTTTGTCTTTTTACTATTAACTTGTGAGATTTATATATTTAGGATACAACTCCTTTGTCAGACATATACATTGTCAATATTTTCTGACACTTTGTGGCTCTCCCATTTTTTTATTGATGTCTTTTGCAAAGCAGAAGTTTTTAATTTTGCTGAATTCAATTTATCAATTTTTCTTTAACAGTTAGTGCTTTCTGAGTCTTGTCTAAGAAGCTTTGTCTAACTCAAGTTCATGCAAATATTCTTGAAGCTTTACAGCTTTGACTTCTACTTTTAGGTTTATGATTTATCTCAAATTAATTTTTGTATATGTTGTGAGGGAGGGATTGAGGTTCTTTAATTTTCCATATAGATATTCAATTGTTTTAACACCATTTCCTGAAAACACCTTTCTTTCTCCCATGGGATTGCTTTGCCATCTTTGGAAAAAAATCCATTGGCTCTGTATGTATGAGTCTACATCTGTAAGTTTGCAGTGATTTTTTTTTGTCCTCACAACAATAATAACTAGAATGCTTTCATTTTATTTCTTACCTCTTTTATCTCTTTATCCTTCAATTTAGATATTTTCTATTGATCTGGCTTCAAGTTCACTTATTCTTTTCCCAGCAATTCCAGTTTGCTGATAAGTCCATTGAAAGAAGTCTATTTCCGATATATTTTTCATTTCTGACACTTTCTTTTTTGAATTTAATTTTTTTATAGTTAGCTTTTCACTGCTACATTTCGCATTTGTTAATACATGTGTGAACAAAGATTGCCTTCAAGCAATCTCTGCATCTGGTTCTTTTGACCATTTTTTCTTTTGAAGAAGGGTCACTTTTTATGCTTTTTCATATACTTGTAATTTTTTATTGAATCACATTTGTTATGTATAAAAGGATAGTATAGACTAAAGTAACTAGCAGATGAGCCCAGAATAGGTCACATATCTTCTCTCATGCCACCAGTGTGAAGGATTGGGCCAATCTAGGTTGCGATTGAGCTGGGTCTAGGCTTCGCTGTTATTTTTGTTAAATTTTATGAGGGCAAGATCAAATTCTTTCCTCTAGCCAGGAAGGAGATCTGAGTGCCTGGGAGGTTTGTCTTAATTCTCCTGCCCTGCCTGCACCCACTGTCAGGCCTAGTGCTCCTGCACCATAGAAGGGGTCTCAGCTCTTCTGCTCTCCTCTTCCCTACCAGCAGCCACAGGCAGCCGCTGCCTCCTATGCAGCACAAGGCTGGGTTCATTGTGGGATTTCTCTGTTTTCCTGCCCTGACCTCAAACATCAGCAGGCTCTGAGCTTCAAAGAATTCATCTCTCCTACATCTCTTGACTCTTCCCCAGTGCTGATGACCACCATCTTGTTCTCAGTCTGGGGCTCAGAGTGCTTTGAGATTTGCGATGGTTAATTGTATGCATTGACTTGACTGGGCCATGGGGTGCCCAGATATTGGTTAAGCATTATTTCTGAATATGTCTGTGAGAGTGTTTCTAGATGAGATTAGCATTTGGATCAGTAGATTATAAAACAGGCCCAAAGAAGGTAGACTTCATCTAATCCATTGAAAGCCTGAATAGGAAAATGGGCTGAATAAAAAAGATGTCTTTCTCTCTGCTTCACTGACTTTGAGCTGGGTTATCAGTTTTATGCCTTCAAACTTGTACTGAAACTGGAACTTAGACCATCTGCTTTTCTGGGTCTCCAACTTGTTGCCTGCCTGGGCATTCTCAGCCTCATAACCATGTCAGCCAACTTCTTATAAGAAGTCTCTTTATATATATATATATACACACACACACACACACACACACACACACACACACAAACACATATATGTTTATTTATACATATATCTTCTATTGGTTTTCTTTCTCTGGATAACCTAGACTAACACAGAGTTGCTTCCAATTTTCCTGCTCTGCTCTCAGACTTTGGCAGACCAACATGTCTGTGCCTCAGACAGGGCCTTTTCTCCTCTCCTGTCCCACCCTCAATTTTGGTTTATTGGTTTCCTTTGAAGCATCAGCTCTCTGATGAGCTGCAAATATTATCATTTTGGAGGTTGTCCAGCTTGTTCTTACTAAGGTAGGAACAACATTTGTCTGCAACTTTCAGTATCCTAAGTGGAAGCAAAAGTCTGGCAGCAACTTTTATCGCTCTTTTTTCCCACAAACTGGGAAGAATGTACTCAGTCTGTGGCCCTGAGCAGTCAGCTTACCTGTAGCGCCCTAGTGTGCCTTCAATGCACACAGTGGCCACTGTGGCCACCATTGCCTGTCTCATGCCATCCACACCAGCCACCACTCTGTGTTTATATTCCATTCCTTGTATCTGAAACTGTCTCTCATTTGCTCTCCTTTGGGTTTTGTCCTTTTGTATCTTTTCCTCTAATTTTATGAGACTGGGGAGAGGTGGCGAAAGTCTCATTAAACCATAATCTCTTTGACATCTCCCTACGTCGCCCACAGTGCTGGGATTACAGGCCTGAGCCACCGCGCCCGGCCCAAATAGGATATTTCTTTTCTTCTCTATTTTTGTTTGTATTTTTGTAGTTTATTTTTCTCTTTGTCCGTCTTCAGTTGCTTTTACTTTCTGGTGCTTTCCTTTGTATTTCTCTCTTTTTTCCTAGTTTATTTCTACCTTCACCTTTTTATATAAATCTTAACATAAAATAATACTAAATCTTAACATTTGACATATTAATCTTTTTTATATTAAGATATAATATAAAATCAATTTGTTCAACTATACTTTGGAGAAAATGAAATCATATTGGTGGTGAGCGGAAGAGGTGGAGCTAGCATTTGAGCTGCTTCTCCAAAATGTCCTTCCAGAGAATGAGACAAAAACATTGCATTGGTGTAAATCTGGTAAGATTTCCCATCCACTTCCCAAGTCATTCACCTGTCGAAGTGACCTTCATTACTCACCTTCGTGCTGGATCTGAGTTTTGCTCTCTCTTTGCTTTTGCTGTCCTCTCTTGCCCTTCTCATTCAAGTGGCTGGTTCTTAGCCCCAGGCCTCACTTCTGGTGCTTCAATTTCTAAAGAGAAAGATTGGACACAATACATATGTCAAGAATATGTACAAAGAAAAAAATATAAACCCTTCCACTAAAAGTGAAGCTCTCAAATAAACTTTTACGCCACTCTATGCTTTTTATGACTTATACACCTAAAATAAAATGATCCATAGAAGTTAAAAATAGAAGATATATAGAAGGAGACATCAATGAAACAGAAACAGAAGCTGGGGTAAAAGATAAAAATAAATGAGCTTTCAAGTCAGAGGAAAAACCTGGAATGAAACTTAAATGCACATTGTTAAGTGAAAGAAGCCCATCTGAAAAAGGCCTCATATGATATGATTTTAATTATATGACATTCTAGAAAACGGGTTCAGATGGGAGGGAGTGAGGAATGAGTAGGTGGAGCACAGAGGATTTTTAGAGCAGTGAAACTGCACAGTATGACATAGTAATGGTGAACACATGTCATTATACATTTGTCAAAACCAGAAGAATGTACAACACAAAGAGTAAACCCTGGCCAGGCATGACGGTATGTGCCTATAGTTCAGCTACTTGGGAGACTGAGATGGGAGGATCCCTGGAGCCTGGGATTTGGCCTGGGCAACATAGTGAGACCCCATCTCAAAAAGAAACCAAAAAAACAGTGAACTCTAGTCAAACTATGGACTTTGGTTAATCATAATGTATCAATATTTGTTCAGCAAGTATAATAAATGTGTCACACTAATACAAGATGTGAATAATAGGAGAAACTCTGTGTGTGTTGGGGTGGGGAAATGTAGGGGTGTGAGGGGACACGTGGGCATTCTACTTTCCAATCATTTTTTCTGTAAAGCCTAAAGCTGCTGTAGAAAAATAGTGTATTTATGAAACAACACAAACAAAAACATGGCACTGTTAAAATCAGACAAAGCAAAATTAAGCTATGCAAAGCAAAAAGCTGAACAAAGATCAATTGAAATTGACAACAGGTATAATTAATATACGACAGCCATTAAACTTTATGAGTCGAAAAATACCTCAGTAGCATAAGACAGAGGGAAAGAAAAAGAAAGAAAAAAAAGGAAAAAAAAAAGCCAATACCATTAAAATATAAAGCAAAACACGATAGAAATATCAAGGAGAAATGAATAAAAACACAGGGAAGACTGAGCACGCTCCCATTTGTCTAGGATGGCTGACACAAAAGGAGACATAGGAAATACAGAGCCCATGTCTCAATGGGAAACAGATGCCTCTTTCCGCATGGAAATTTGACCTTCACTTATCTTCCTTACTCGGTTCCTCTAAGAACTTGATAAAGGTAAAATGTCAACTATGTTCCTAGGCAACATTACTTTTGGTAGAAATAACTCCTATTGAATAAATTGCATCTGGACTCAGGATAACCATAAATGAGCTATAAATATCTGATTGGGACATCATAGTTTCCGGTTCCCCTAAGTGTGGTAACTCCTGTAACTCCACATGTCTCCATAGGGACCGTGAAAGCTGTGTCTATGAAGTTATTACAAGATATTGGCTACCGTGGAGCATGGAGCTTCTAGGCCAGGGTGATTTTTACACCGGCCTGATGTGGATTTCATTGCTTCATACCTGAAACATCACTTGAGAAGCCTGGGAAGCAGTGTGGCTGCTGCATGGCTGCTCCAAGAACTACTCCCATGGGAGAAGAGCTCCCAGCAGTGCCTTACCATCAAGCTTTGATTTCTACCTTACGTACCACTGAATAAACTGTTGCCAAATGAGGCTAATGGAAGCCTTGTGAGTTTGAATGCCTGGTTGAACCTAAGAGGATTCGCTGGTGAGTATTGCAAGACGGTATACTCAATTTTATTAATTTGTGGGAGTTTAATAAAAGTATTGTTTATACTGATGTGGGAAGGGTATAGGGAAATTACAAGGCATAGTGCAGCGTTCCAAGAATAGTAACATGGGACACTGAAAAGATGGGGAAAGGAAAAGAACAAGTGACCAGAATGTGGTGACAGACAGAGCCACAGGAGAGGGCTGCCCGGCTGGAGCTGAGACTTCTCATTGAAGGACTCAGGCAGTTCTTTCTTTTCTTTAGACAGGATCTTGCTCTGTTATCTAGGCTGTCATGCAGTGTGGTCATGGCTCACTGTACCCTCCACACACACCACCGTACCTGGATAATTTTTGTATTTTTATAGACAGGTTCTCACCAGGTTACCCAGTCTGATCTCAAAATCTTGGGCTCAGGCAATCTTCCTGCCTTGGCTACCCAAAGTACTGGAATTATAGGCATAAGCCACTGCACCAAGCCCTGAGGCAGTTTTTATTAATTCTGCAGGAAGGGAGCTGGGAGAACAAAAATCCTGGCCTCCATTTTCTTTCCTTCCTTTGTTCTCTTGCTTGAGCTTCCCATGGATGAACTCAAAGAATCCAGAAATTGAATAATGTAAATAACAAAATTAAGTGATATAATATGTAATTATACATATTATAGATATGTATAATTTTCCCAATTTTCTGTGAAATGATTGCAAAAGTTGATCAGAAACTATAAGGCTACAATTTAAAAATACAATAAATTCCTAACTGTAAAAATTCTCTAGGTTAATTTCTTTGATCCCAAAGCAGGCAAGAAATGATTGGTGGAACGAACTAAAATACTAGCTCCATGAATGAAAAGACATAGATAGACATGAGAGAAATTAAGAAGGAGTTAGCACTGATGGGACTTTGTGATTGACGGGATATAAGCAATGAAAAATATAGAAAAGGAAAGATGATTTCCAGATTTCTGGCATGGGCAGCTGAGTAGATGGTTATGCTATGAACCAAGAAAGGAGAGAAGGATAGGAAGAGATGGACCTGGAAAAGTAGGAGTTTAAGATGAGAAGAGAAAATGGAAACTCTGAGGAGCACAAAAAATAAAGTCATAAGTGAAGAAAAATGAACTTGCAAGAAAGACTGGATCATGACCAGTGCTGTAGGAGAGAATCCAGGCACTCCGCTTGGCTGAAATGAGAAAGAAGGACATACAGATGCATACAAAGGCATAAGAGGCAGATATATTTATCGTTGAGGAAGTCTGGACATTGAGTAAGTTAGTATGGATAATTTCTAGTTTCTCAAGTAAGAGATGAGGTTATCTATACTGAATAAGGAGAAACATGGTGTTGCCATTGTTACTACAGTGTAATATATCACTAATATCACCATTACTGTGTAATACCTAAAACTTAGTGGCTTGAAATAACAATAATGACCTTTTATCTCTCACAGTTTCTCTGGGTCAGAAATCTGAGGATAAGGTGGTGAATTATTTTGGCTCAAGGTCTCCTGTTGGTTGTGATCAGTGGCTAGAGCCAGAACAGCAGAGGACTTAGAGAATCTAGGGATTGGTCAGATGTCACTTTCGTTTTATCTGGCTTAGAGACCGCTCCATGTGAGCTAATTTAGGCTTCTTCATAGCATGGTAACCTCAGGGTATGTGAACTGTTCAGGGGTTGATGCTTCCAAGAACAAGTATTCTAGAAAGCAAAGCTCATCTTTTATGCTCTAGGCATGGAAATTACATAGTGTTACTTTCCCTAAAATGAGAAAGGCTATAGCATGGTTGGACACTACGAACCAGCATCACCTAATTGACATTAATAGGACATCCCATTCAGCAATGGCAGAATACATACTTTTTCAAGTGCAGATGGAACATTCACCAAGGCAGATCACATTCTGGGCCACATACAAAAAACTGAGAAATTTAAAAGGATTAAAATTACAGAGGGCATGTTCTCTGACCACAGTGGAATTAAGCTAGAAATAGAAAACAAAAAATTATATAGAAAATCCCCAAATATTTGGAAGTATTTTATTTTTATTTTTTAAAATTGTATTTTTTAATCAACAAAAAATAATTGTACATATTTGTGGAGTACATAGTGTTGTTTCAATACATATAATGCATAGGGAGCAGATCATGGTAATTAGCATATCAGTCATCCCAGACATTTATTGTTTTTTGTGTTGGGAACCTTCAATATTATCTCTAGCTATTTGAAACTACATCATATATTATGGTTAATTACAATCTTTCTACAGTGGCATGGAAATTAGATAATATACTCATACTCTTTTAAAGCCCATGGAACATAAAAAAATTAGAAAAATTAGAACATACTTTGAACTGAACGAAAATTAAAACACAACATATCAAAATATGTGAGATACAGCTAAAACAGTGCCTGCTGAAAATTTTATGGGATTAGATACTTAAAAAGTAGATGTGAAACCAATGTCCCAAGCTTCTGCCTCAAGAAACTTAAGAAAAAAGGCAAGCGAAGTAAATTCAAAACAAGTAAGGGAACAATAAAGATGGAAATCCGTATAGTAGAAAAAAGGGAATTATAGATACAACCAATGAAACAAAAAAACTGGTTCTTTGAAAATAGCAGTAATATTGATATAGGCCTCTAGTCAGACTCATCAAGAATAAAAGAAATACACACCACTACCATCAGGAATGAAATTGTAGGAATATTCCTACAAATCCTACAGACATTAAAATACAATAAGAAAATATCATAAACAATTTATGCTTATAAATTTGATTACCTAGGTAAAAAGTACAAATTCTTTGAATGACACAAACTGTCAAAGCTCACTCAAGATGAAATAGATACCCTGAATAGCTCTGTATCTATTAGAGTAATTGAATTCATAGTTTAAGATCTTCTTTCAAATAAATTCCAGACTAGATGGCTTCTCTGGTGAATTTTACCAGACATTTAAGAAGGAAACAATGGTAATTCCACACAAAATCTCAAAATATGAAAGAAGAGGAAATATTTCTCAACTCATTTAATGAGGTCTACAATACCCTGGCATGACACCGAAGCTTGATAAAGACATTT
Source organism: Sapajus apella (assembly GCF_009761245.1). Classification (NCBI taxonomy): domain Eukaryota; kingdom Metazoa; phylum Chordata; class Mammalia; order Primates; family Cebidae; genus Sapajus; species Sapajus apella. Next base: position 19,906,571 of record NW_022436972.1, on the reverse strand, counting down.
AAAGAAGAAAGCTATAAACTAATGTCCCTCATATGCATAGATGCAAAAATGCTTAACAACATTTTAACAAATTTAATCTAGTGATATTGCAAAAGACTAATACATTACGATCAAGTCGGATTTTTTTTCACAAGAATGCAATGTTTGTTTAATATTCAAAAACCAGTTAATGTAATTCACCATGTTAGCAGATTAAATTTAAAAGCCCATCTAAATAAAAAGCATGTAACAAAATTCAATAGTCATTTACAATAAAAGCCCTCAGCAAGCCAGAAATCGTAGGGAAATTCTTCAACCTGAAAGGAAGTGTCTTTGAAAAACTTACAGCCATCGTCAAATTTAACGGTGAGAAGCTGAATACTTTCTCTGAAAGATCACTAGCAAAGCAAATGTGCCCACTCTCACTACTTCTATACAACATTAAATTGAAGATCTTAGCCAGTGCACAATGGCAAGAAAGAAAATGGCATCTAGACTGGAAAGAAAGAAGTAAACCTGTCTTTTAGTCACAAATCTGTGTGTGTGTGTGCACTTTGAAACCAGTTCACTGGGATCCAAGTGAATTGTGTGCACCTATTAAACATATATATATATATATATATATATACACGTTAGGCATGAGAAAACATTTACATAGTTTTCTTTTTGTCACCCATATACAGGCTCAGTTGGTAAGCTCTGTCTTTCAGAAATAGTGAGAAAAGATACTGAGTAAAAGCCCTCTTTGACAGCTTAAAATTTAATTACAGGAATTTTATTAGGAAACTGTCAAAGTAACTAGATTTCACAAGAGGATCGGTCAATGCGGCTTACTTGTTTTGAACATTAGCTCTGCTTTCTGAATCACGAGCTTGGCAGGAATGTGCTGGGGAAAATGATGTCAAGTTCACCAAGATAGCACTGCTGGCTTTTACTGCAAGCCTCTCTGCACACTGGACTGAAAAAGAATAGAGGTCAGTGACAATAGGTATAGTAACTGTAAGGGAGATGGGCCCAGGGCGCTCATCCCAGGGACTGAGAGCACATGAAAGTGTCTTGTGCTGAATGCTCAGGCTGAAATAGGCTGGTCTATGGCAGGCTAAGAGTTTACACAGTCGGCCGGGTGCGGTGGCTCACGCCTATAATCCCAGCACTTTGGGAGGCCGAGGCGGGTGGATCACAAGGTCAAGAGATCCGAGACCATCCTGGTTGACATGATGAAACCCCGTCTCTACTAAAAATACAAAAATTAGCTGGGCATGGTGGCGCGTGCCTGTAGTCCCAGCTACTCGGGAGGCTGAGGCAGGAGAATTGCTTAAACCCAGGAGACGGAGGTTGCGGTGTGCCAAGCTCACACCATTGCACTCCAGCCTGGGTAACAAGAGCGGCAAAACTCTATCTCAAAAAAAAAAAAAAAAAAGAGTTTACACAGTCTTTACAATGGAGATCACAATTGTGCTCCCAGGGACAGACTAGGGCTGTGTGTGTGTGTGTGTGCATGTGTCTGTGTGTGTATGTGCGAATGTGTGTCTAGGTGAACAAAATCACTAAGTGGACCGATACTTTAAAAGGTCATTTAATCCAATGCATTGCATCAGACCAGCCCGAATGTCATAATTTCCAGACAGACAGGAATCCATTCTATTCTAAATACTCTGCGGGTAAGTCTATTTCACAACTTGTCTCACAATTACCTCTTTATGTTCAGCGTTTCTTACATTCATGAAACACTTGTTTATGACTAATATAAATCAATGTTTTTTTTTGAGATGGAGTCTTGCTCTGTCGCCCAGGCTAGAGTGCAGTGGCACAATCTCGGCTCACTACAACATCCGCCTTCTGAGTTCAAGCAGTTCTCCAGCCTCAACTTCCCTAGTAGCTAGGATTACAGGTGTGCACCATAACACCCAGCTAATTTTTGTGTTTTTAGTAGAGACAGGGTTTCACCATGCTGGCCAGGCTTGTCTTGAACTTCTGACCTCAAACCGTGCCCAGCCTAAATCAAATTTTTATTTTTTACTTTTTCTATTTAAAAATTCTGAAGGAGTCTAAATCAATTTTTTTTTTAAATTACGAAGCTGTTATTAAAAATCTAGAAATGTGTCTGGCTCTGTAGGGAACATCAGCATGAGTAAGACCCGGTTCCTACCCACTTCTCATTCATTACAACTGAATTCTTCCAAAAACTTGTGTTGATCCTTCATTCAGAATAATTTTTTTCCATGAGCTCCTGTGACAATTAATGTATAAATTCGTGATTGTGTTGAACACATTCTGCTTTTTATTATGGTTTGTGTGTGCATGCGTGCTGGTTAACATGCTCCATTAGACATAAAACAGAGAAGTTGGGATTGGCCAGATCATCTGTCCCTGCTTAGGGTTTTTAATAAAATAATTTGAGGAAACTTAAGATGATCCATGTCTTACCACTCAATGTGCAATATTTTTGCTAGAGCAGGAACTTGGTAAGTACCTGTTGAATTAAAATTAACATTCTGTGCTCAAGTAGTGGGTATATTATTCATTGTGGCCTTATTTTTGGGGCAAAAGATTAAAACAACCTAAATATCATTTTTTATTCTTATTGTTTTGAGATGAAATTCTCTCTGTCACCAGGCTGGAGTGCAGTGATGCCATCTTGGCTCACTGCAATCTCTGCCTCCTGGGTTCAAGTGATTCTCCTGTCTCAGCCTCCTAAATAGCTGGGACTACAGGCGACAGCCACCATGCCTGGCTAATTTTTGTATTTTTAGTAGAGACGGGGTTTCACCATAATTGCAAGGCTCGTCTCGAAATCCTGACCTTGCTGGGATTACAGGTGTGAGTCACCACGGCTGGCCAAAAACAACATAAATACCTATTTAGAGGCCACTGGTTAGATAGAGTTTGGTACGCCTATATAGTAGAAGACCATGTACCTATTGGAAAGATTGAAGCAGGTCTGCATGTACCAATATGAAACAGCCTCCAAGACAAGGTCTTAAGTAAAAAAAATGGAATGCAGAGTGATGTTTATGGTATGCTAATATTTGTTATAAAAAAGATGTTTGGGTGTGATATGTGCACAGAATATTTCCAGGATACGAAAGAAGTTGGTAACAGTGGTTGCTGATTAGCAGGGGAATTTGGGTGGTTAGGACAGAGATAGCGGCGGATTGATAAACCAACTCTTCTGGGATAAAAAGCCCTATTTGTAGAGTTTGATAATTTTGGGGGTGTAAATATTTCCACCATGGTCCATGTGATAGTTTAACAATAAGTGCACATGATTCAGTTGGCTCTAGTGAGCTGATATCAGCTGGTTTCAAAGCACATCACTAGGCATGGAACCGGGAGGTGACCTGCTTTCTACTGCAGACCTTTTGCTGCAATTTAAATTTCTTATGCCACACTTGGACTGATAATTTAAAATGTAACAGTACAATTTATATTTCGAACAATTATCATGCTTTTTCTGGTGAATTCCTTTAGTTTTCTCTTCAAGATGGTCTTAGTTTTCTGGCCTTTTCTGAACCTTTTCGGTCTTTCTATTTATGAGAATGATCAGTGCAGTCTAGTACAAATGAAAAGAAACAATATCTGTAGCCTCTTGATATGTTGGGAAGACAGAGACCTCCTAAGTATAGAAGGTGCAGGAGTGTTTAGGCCAGGAAGGAGCTACCTCCAAGACGTTGCTGGTAAAGCCTGGACACGCAGCTCAGGCACAAAAGCCCAGCTTCCTAGCTGCTGGGTGGGTGGGTGGCTCCTCTGCAGGTCAAAGTGTGACCATGTCAAATTGATGGCCAGCTTCTCTGTCACAGCAGCCCATCCAAGGAAGCTGGCTGCAGCAGAACTCCTCTGCGTCCCCCCTGCGCACCCCCACTCCTTCCCAAGCAAGGCCCAGCCAAGCTGGAGAGGCGACCCGGGGCACTGCTAACCCCAAAGATACCTCCTCAACTCAGTCTAGACGTTGTTTTGCACCAATCCCTAAGTCTGACTTTTGTTTATGATTGGGTTTGTTGGGGCTTAGAAAAAAATGAAACCCTAAAGTGTAGCTTTGATTTGCAGAGTATTTTGAACTAAAGGAGACTGGAAAGCCTCGAAGGCAACCTCAGAAACAAGGTCTCCCTGAACTTCTCCTGCCCTCCTGTCTCCTGCCCTTCTTTCTCTCCTGAAGCAACTCAAAGAAAGCAGAATTCCTCTTTCTCAAGGAGGGTCATAGAAACTAGAATCCTTTTCCCCCAAAGCAAGCCACAAAACCCTGGAAAATTACTCTATCTCCCCCTGCCTTTCTGTGTAGACACTGATGGTAAAGAAATTCTCTGGTCTACCTTGCCTGATAATAGGTAATAAGACCCTCATTCCAGGGGGGTCCTGCCCTGATCTCTGGAGGAAAAAATGCTATAGACGGCAGCCAAGAAGAATCTGAACAGACAGACCTTGCTGGGCTTCCCCTTCAATTTCTTAACCTCAGATCACAGCATTTTGCCCAATCACATTTCTACATGGCCATTTGTTCTGCATTAAATCTAAGCATAAAAGTGAACAGTTTTCCCTGGATCTTTGGGTTTTCATTTTGAAAAGCTCCCATGTCATGTAACACTTTGTCACCTTTTCTCTTGTTAACCCATCTTTTGTCAGAGTATTGACCATGACCCTGATGATAAGTGAGGAAAGGTAACCCATCTCTCCACCCCTACAAGTTCAGTGTATGAGTTTGGCTCTCAACTTTAATTTTATTCCCTGCTTTGCCTAACTGAAACTTATTCTTTAGTTTTCAGCTACACTGTTTTTCTTTAGACTGTTTCCTGTCATAAACTCATCTCTCACCCTGCCCTTCTTTTTATCACTTGTCACACCTGTTATTCTAATTGTTTAATTTCTGTCTTTCTCAAGACAGGCATCAGCTGAGCACACTGCCTGTTTCACTTACCGGCACATTCCTAAAGTCTTGCGCGATGCCTAGCACGTACTAGGCACTCAAAGCACGTTGGTGGAATGAATGAATGAACACTGTTAGCACAATGTTAGCAAACTTCCAGAAGGAAACACCCAGAGACACCTAACATAGGGAACATTTTATTTGGAAAGATTTTTGAGCATCATGCTCGTCATTTTTCATTAAGGCAGTAACATTCTTTCTTCCTGGAGGCGAATGGGTGGAAATCGTCTGAGGCTACAGCAAGTTCAATCTGAAGTCAAAACCAACCACTTTGCATTCAGAAGCAGCAAAAATATTGCTTGTGGGCTGGCAGGAGCCACGTATTGGCTTTCTGAGTCCACTGCCAAGGAACAGATCCAGAGCAATGCGTTTCAATTGCTTTGAAGAATGGCTGAGTTCCATTACATATCACCACTAAAGAAGATACCTCATTGACGGACCCTTTCACCATGATAGTGGGAGTCTAGTGTTGGTTCACAATGCCCTGCTGCTTTTAAGCCTTCAGTTGGTTTGGGGGGAAATAGCTTAACCTGTGAGAGCTGCTCAAATTCATTCTGTTCTGGCTTTGCTTTGGAATTCTTTGTCCAGTAAATTAGCCCTTCATAATGCAATGCCACCATTTCTTATCTAGCATAGATTCATTTTACCCTTGACAGCTGGCTAGGTGTGTGTGTATGTGAGTGGGGGTGCTATTTATTGGCACATAGTGTCCCCCCCTGGAGCTTAGGGGTGGCAGAAAGCTTTCATAATACGAAAAAAGTAAACATTGATAATATGGCCTGACAACGATCAGATACGCTAAGCTCTAAGAGCGAAAGCAAGGCAGGATTGCCTCCAGATATTGACAGATATTAGCCATACCATAATAACTAGATCTAACGTGAGGGGCTAAATGCCTGGAGAGGCAGTACCCTAAGGGATGCTTATAGTTCCATGCTGCCCCCAAGTGACTTGATGCCCCATCACACCCTCCTTGGATCCAACTCGTCCATGGAGATTAAGGCTCTAGAGGGCAGAGTATTCAAGATGTTAGATCTGGTCCGAACCCAAATTCTAGAGTTAAAAACAGAGGGATTCTAAGTGGCTGAAAAAAACAAAACCTAATAACATTTGGGACTCCAGTTTTGAGGAAAGCCTCTGATGATTAGGCTTACTTCTGCAGGCTACCAGAGATTCCTGGGACTTCAACAGCTTGAACGATTTATCAGACGCTCCAAATGGCCCAGAGACAAGGATGGCCAGAAGAGATGGGCCCCCAAAAAGGCATGCTTCCAAGAGTGTGAGGAGCAACGTCATGGGAGGTGGAGCAGGAAGAGGGGACAGAAAGAGAGGCCTGCAACAGATCAGATGCCGACCTCCAGGAATAGGCTTTAGGGCAGGCATGATGATTCGCCTCCTGGCTCTCATCTTGAACAAAGAAAAGGGAAGCCACATGTAGCTGGTTTGAAAGATTACATACAAATTAATAACATTGCAGCTTCTATCCTCAACTAACGGCAAAAGCAAGAAGGGCACCTGGAAAACAACCTTTTTCTTTTCCTCTAGATTTTCGAAGAAGGAAATAAATCAAGAATAGAAGCATATGTATAGAAGGTTGGGCCTCCTGCAAAGAATGAAGCACTTTTTGTCAAATACAGGAGAGGCTACTTGGCTGCACTAATATGTGCTTTTTTGGAATCTTGTAGAATGTCACCAAGTTGAACTTTGGAATGGCTTGAGAGGTCCGGGGAGCATCTGTGCAGGGCAGTCAGGAGGGAGTGCACCGCCTCCCGCCCGGCCCCACCGGGCCTCACACCCTCTTCATTCCTTTCCCCATGAGGCAGGCAAACACGGTCATGACCATTTTGGGGTTCACTTCAACCAGGTCTTCTGGCAGGGCATACACTCTTGCCCCAATTTTTCGGGCCATAGAGATGGCATACCTAAAAGAAAAGAGGGAAAATGAGAGCCTGAGAAACACAGCATGAATGGGAGCCTGGAGGATCACAGTCAGTCTCTCCATAGTCAAAACGGAACTTACTCCTGCAGTGGCTGGAGGCAGTCACCAGCATCCTCACACTTCTGTGGACAAATTTTGGCTCAACAAAAGCTTCTGACAAAGCATCAGACTTGCTGCCTAGCCTTGTGATCATTATCAAGTGTATTATTTGTCTTTGGAGAACTCTTCAGCTCCTGCCCTTTTTTTTTTTTTTTTTTTTTTTATTTTGAGAAGGGGTTTTGCTCTTGTTACCCAGGCTGGAGTGCAATGGCGCGATCTCGGCTCACCGCAACCTCCGCCTCCTGGGTTCAGGCAATTCTCCTGCCTCAGCCTCCTGAGTAGCTGGGATTACAGGCACGTGCCACCATGCCCAGCTAATTTTTTGTATTTTTAGTAGAGACGGGGTTTCACCATGTTGACCAGGATGGTCTCGATCTCTTGACCTCGTGATCCACCCGCCTCGGCCTCCCAAAGTGCTGGGATTACAGGCTTGAGCCACCGCGCCCGGCCTTTTTTTTACATTTTTTATAGAGACAGGGGTCTCACTATGTTGTCCAGGCTGGGCTTGAACTCCTGGCCTCAAAAGAACGTCTTGCCTCAGCCTCCAAAAGCACTGGGATTGTAGGCGTGAGCCACTACACCCAGCACACGTGGCACTTTTGGTACTCACACCAGGAGTATTCTCTCGGGCTACATAGCAGCACAGCAGAAAAAGTCACAGAACTGAATAAAAATATGTGCTAGGAAAAGTTTGCAGACTATATTTCAACCACAGTAACATTTTTACAAGGAGCAAAAGAGGAAAAATGCATCTATAATATCCTGACCCTACACATCAATTTTTAAATTCTTTGTTCCATTCCAATTTTTGCCCACATATATTTGTATTTATTTATGCTACTATAATAAAGAGTAGCCAGAGATTTATATTCCATATTTTCACATAAAATTATAATAGCTGCATCAGAACATTTTTGCTCTATCTGTAGATACATGAAAATAAATTGTATTGATTGTAATTTCTTTTCCAATGAGCCCACACTACTACCCGGCAGTTCTTTTATTATCTAGTGACCTCTTACTGTGGCAACACCAGACATCCTTCACTCCACCCAAGCCCACACTTACTACCTCCTGCTCTCCTAAAATTATTTTACTTTTACTTTATTTATTTGTTTGTTTGTTTATTTATTTTTGAGATGGAGTTTCACTCTTGTTGCCCAGGCTGGAGTGCAATGGCACAATCTCCACTCACTGCAACCTCCACCTCCTGGGTTCAAGTGATTCTCCTGTCTCAGCCTCCTGAGTAGCTGGGATTACAGGCACCCACCACCATGCCTGGCTAATTTTTTGTATTTTTAGTAGAGATGGGATTTCTCCACGTTGGTCAGGCTGGTCTCGAACTCCCAGCCTCAGGTTATCGGCCCATCTCGCCTACCAAAGTGCTGGGATTACAAGCATGAGCCACTGCGCCCGGCTTACTTTTACTTTATTGATCAAATTAAATTAAAAGCATCAGTCAGGAGTCGTTCCATTTTTTCTCCTTGTCTATCTCTCAATAACTTCCTACAAAGTAAAATCAATTTTTCCCCATTATGAAACACAGAGAAAAATTGTCTGAAAATTATAAGGGAGCTTCAAATAAAATCACACAGAGTCCTGCCACCATTACATAGCCACACTTCGCATTTTATGTAATTTCTTTCACTGCTTTTTCTAAGTAATTTTGTATCTTGCCCTCACAGGAGAGTGCTTAGGAGTGTGGGCTCTGAAGTTGGGCTTTGAATCTCAGCTGCACAACTGAAAAATTGTATGGCCTTGGAGAGTTTCTTAAACCTAATCACATTCCCCTTGAACATCTGGGCTGAAGGCTTTTTACAACTTCTGGGTCTTCATATGTGTTTTTCCTTCTGCTTGGAACATTCTTCCTCTCTCTTTCACCTGTCTACTTCCTTCTTACTTGTCTTTTCAACGAGCTCAGCTGAGCTACTATTTGCTCTGAAGAGCGACGGGCCCCTTTCTGCCTCTTTAGGCAAGCTCCATACTGTCCTTTCCACACCTCTCATCACAATCTAATTTTAGTTTAATTATTTATTTCTCTCCATTAGATCGTGTTAAACATCGGCATACTGGGAGCACAGATTCCCACTTTCCCAAATAGGGAACAGAGAGAAGGGCTGTGGTGGGATCATAAAGCCGGGATGCCGGGCACTACATACTTGTCACTTCCAGAACTGTGCTATGGGCTGAATCTTCGAAATTCATATGCTGAAGTCCTAACTCCCAGCGCCTCAGATTGTGACCCTATTTGGAAAGAGGGTTGCTGCAGATGCAAATAGTTCAGACGAGGTCATGCTGGGTTTGTGTGGGATCTTAATCTAATAGGACTGCTGTCTTTCTAAGAAAAAAGCATCACAGAGAAACACGAAGGGGAAGACAGCCATGTAAAGTCACAGACATGCAGGAAGAATGCCATATGGAGACGGAGGCAGAGATTGGCATGGTGCAGATTCTAGAAGAAAATCATCCTGCCAACATCTTGATTGCAAACCTCTAGCTCCTGTAACTGTGAGAGAAGAAACTTCTGCCACGGGCTGGTGTGGTACTTTGTTGTGGCAGTCCGAGGAAACTAACAGAACCTGATCTGAGAAAAGCACCTTTCTGGAGCATAAGTTCATAAACTTTTTTTGCAAAAGACTAGATAGTGAACATCTTAGGCTTTGTTGAAACTACGCAGCTCTGCTGTAGCAGGGAAGCAGCTACAGACAAGATGTAAATGAATAGGCTGTGTCCCAATAAAACTTTATTTAGAAAAGCAGACAACAGGCTGGATCTGACTCAGAAACTGTAATATGCTGACACTCACTCTAGAGGAATCATTTGGCAGGTGACCTGAGTGGTAAACACAAGACAGTGGCTCTCACATTGGCGAAGGTTCTGGTGTGGAACTCTACCCCTTTTCATTCTTACCATGAATATTCATGAATGGGGTATTTGGTTAGGAAATTGGTTTTATGAAACTACAGGCTTGTTTATCAATTATAAGAATACTCTTATTATTATATTATTATCATTTTATCTTGCTCCCATTCTGGCACTAGGAGCTTTAAGCTACTATTGCACCATATCGAAAATAGTGGCAATGAGACTACAGTAAGTCATGAGAAGGAAAAGCGTGAATAGCGAAAATGAAGTGTTTGCATAAAAGCACGAGCATTAGACTTTACAACCATCTAGCTGCCCGTGGGTCTTTCCCTCCTGATCTTAGGCTTATTTACGTACTTTGCATTGTTGAGTTTCTCATCATCATTCAGATTTTCTGTCTTCAGAAGGTCATAGTTAATGGAACCTGGTTGGATGGCATCAATGAGGTCCAGAACAGGCAGACTCGTACTGATCTTTGGGTCCTGTGCAGAGAGAAAGGGAGGGTTTCATCAATGTATCCCAAAGTTACTCCCATTCAGCTCAAAGGAAGTGAGTGGCTTTTTCTTCTTAAATATGTAATATACACAGCCTGGTCTTGGAAATGCAGCAGTATTCCACATAGTGTTTGAAATAAACTGTAGTTTCTGTAGGGGCATCAGTAACTTCCCAGAAAACCCACTGTCTACCAACAGCAGGTAGTCATTCTCAAATAATAAATAGGAGGAAGTTAGCACAACTGGAAAAAGTCATAATGTTAAGAGCGGATCGTGTCAAGCATGTGGAAAAATGCTCAGCACCGCTAGTCATCACAGAAGTGAGGACCAAAACCACAAAGAGATACCACCACACATTTAGAAGGGCTACTATTAAAAAGTCAAAAAATAACAGATGTCAGTGAGGTTGTGGAGAAAAGTGTATTATTATAGTTCCCTTTTATTATATATTGGTGGGAATGTAAATTAGTTCAGCCGCTGTGGAAAGCAGTTTGGAGATTTCTCAAAGAACTAAAAATAAAATTACCATTTGGACTAGCAATCCCAATACTGGGTACATACTCAAAGGAAAACAAATCATTCTTCCAAAAAAGCACCTGCATGCTCATGTTCATTGCAGCACTATTCATAACAGCTAAGATATGGAATCAACCTAGGTGCCCATCAACAATGGACTGGATAGAGAAAATGTGGCACATATACACCATGGAATACTATGCAGCCACAAAAAAGAATAAAATAATGTTATTTGCAGTAACATGGATGCAGCTGGAGGCCGTTATCCTAAGGGAATTAATACAGTAACAGAAAACCAATAAATACTGCATCTGTTCACTTACAAGTGGGAGCTAAACATTGGGTATATACGGATATAAAGGTAGTAACAATAGACACTGATGAAAACAAGCAGTGGGAGGATGGAAGTGGGTTAAAGGTCAAAAACTGCCTATTTGGGTGACGGGGTCAATAGAAGCCCAAACCTCAGCATTGCACAATATACCTTTGTAACAAACCTGCAAATGTAGTCTCTGAATCTATATTTTTTTAAAGAGTGCGTTGTGTTCATTTTTAAAAGGGCTTCACATAAAATGTGGGGTTAGTATGACGTTTCCTATTGGTACACTGTGTGGCCTCTATGACTTAATCAATTCTGCAACAACTTTCTAAGAAGACAGGAGAAAATGAGCCCAGAGTGTTACAAGGAGCAACAGAATTGTCAAACCTTCCTAAGAGTCAACCCCAGCATCGCTTGCCAAACCTTGTCCCCTAAGAACACCCCAGAAGCCACAGTCTAATGTAATGGGCTGGAGCAGCAGCTATTTTAGGAATAGCTAAAATGGCAAAGCACGCCGGTCACTTTATATTAACACCTAAGTGACCTATAGATACACCCCACAGGTAAAAGGCATTTTCCTCCCGTTTGTGGATCATCACATACAGTTACTAGCCATACTCTCAGGAAGTTACTTGAGCTTTGACGTCCTCCCCTATGAAATGAGGAAAACAGTAAAGCCAGCTTCACAATGTCAGCAGAGACACCCTGAGCCATGCACAAGGAGCCTCTGGTAGCCAGAGTGCATTCGATATTTAGAGCTCCTTTCGACTTTGCTTTTCTTTACTGCCTTTCCAAATCTCTTTCTGGAAGAATCTGCTTGCATCAGTGACCAGCATCCACTCCTAACTCTGTTCAGCTCTCCAGACTGGACAGTAGGCTGGAGATGGAGCAGAGGTGACAGTTGTCTGGGATGAGCTCACAGCAGGTGGATACTCCTGTTGACAGCCCTGCCCTGACAGTATCTTCTGCTCCTACTTGTAGAAAGAGATTTTAATTTTTTCTTGATTTTGAAACACAGAATGGATATCATGATGAAGTGACTCACCAACCCTGTTAATACAACTCTGAAGGGGTTCCTCCCCCTCATCCTGATCTTCAAGCTAGAAAAATGTAGTTAGATGGCACAGGTGTTATTATGATAGGGATCAAGTACACAGGTCCCTTGAGGAAGAATACAATTAATGTATGAAACATGAGGCAAGAAATCTAATAAAGTGCTGCTATTAATGAAAATGGGATTTAGATAGAAGTACACAACTGCTTTTTTTCAAAAACGTTACAGGGAGATCTTTGAGCATTTTACATGTCACCATTATAATGTTAATCTGAATCATGGAGATGTGCACATTTTACAAATACTATCATATAGTTTATGTTACCTTGAAAGAACAATGCCTAAAATCTTGCTTTTAAAATGATGGGTTTTAAGTGGGAACTAAGCACTGGGTACACATGGACATAAAGATGGGAATAGGCTGGGCATGGTGGCTTACCCCTGTAATCCCAAAGCACTTTGGGAGGCCAAGGGAGGAGGATCTCTGGAGCCCAGGAATGTGAGACCAGCCTGGGCAACATAGTGAGACTTCATTTCCAAAAAAAAATTAGCTTGGAATGGTAGTGTGCACCTGTAGTCCCAGATACTCTGGAGGCTGAGGCGGGAGGATCACTTGAGCCCAGGAGGTTGAGGCTGCAGTGAGTCATGATCATGCCACTGTACCTCAGCCTGGGTGACAGGGTGAGACCCTGTCTCAAAAAACAGATATAAAAATTAAAACTAAAAATATGGGAATAATAGACAGTAGAAACTAGGAGAATGGGGAGGGAGGGAGGAGGACAAGGGCTGGAAAACTGCCTGTTGGGTACAATGCTTCATACCTGGGTGATGGATTTATTTGTACCCCAAACCTCAGCATCACGCAATATACCCAGGTAACAAATCTGTACATGTATCCCCAAAAGCTAAAATAAAAGTTAAAATTATTTTTTAATGATGGGTTTTTATGCTTAACTATTATGGGAGAAAGTATTGAGAAATTCATCAGTGAAATTGCTGATGAACACCAAAACAACAGCGAGTCATTTAAGCAAAATCCAAATTGGAGGGGAGCCTCAAACACCTAACACTGAAGGTCACTCGAACGTATAATGACAATACAGATAGGCACAGAGCTCACATGGCCTCTAGCTGAAAACAAAGAATTTTACCTTGAAACTAGAGATCGATGAACTTTTCTCTGCTTCCTTCAACGTTTCATTCACCCAGTTGACAATAATGTCATCATTGACCTTCTGGCCACCACCAATTTCTTCGAGGATATTCAGTGTATACCTGAACAAAATAAAGAATGATTTCTGGAGAACAGTGGCTAAAACATTTAATACGAACAGAGAGTAGCTAAGAATGGAAATATTCTTTTCAGGTATGTCATAGAAGACAATCTGGATACCATCACATTTGAGAGAAGAAAAGAATATATAACAACATTAGTTCCTTTTAGAGTAACTTAAGATGTGACTTTATGGCTATTACAATGAAATGCAAAGCAAGTATCTCCTTCTAAGCACGATCATTGCTCTGAGCAAAAAGAAAAAGCCAAAGAGAAAAAAATGCAAGGAAAGGAAAATGAAGCAAAAGATTCCAACCTGTGACAATTAAAAAAAAAACAAACATAAAAATCAAGAAATAATGTTGGAAAAGTTTGAGTAGCCTACACGATAAAAAAAAAAAGAGTTTTTTCCCTTATATACATAAAAACGTAATCTTTAGTCTGAAGGTAACAATGACCTCAGCTACCTACTGTTATGAAAATTGGTTTGCTTGTTGTTTTGGAGGGGTTGGGTGACATTTATTAAGAAGATGCTTTAAGCTCCTAAAATTCCAGAGTAGACCGGGCACCAGTAATCCCGGCACTTTGGGAAGCCGAGGTGAGTAGTTTGCTTACACTCAGGAGTTCCAGACCTGCCTGGAAAACAGCGAAACCCAGTCTCTACCAAACACACACACACAAAATGAGCCAGACGTGGCAGCGCTTGTTCGCAGTCCCAGCTACTAGGGAGGCTGAGGTAGGAGGACTGCTTGAGCCTGGGAGGCAGAGGTTGCAGGGAGCTGAGATAGTGCCACTGCACTCCAGCCTGGGCAGAAGAGTAAGGCTCTGTCTCAAAACCAAACCAAACCAAACCAAACCAAACCAAACCAAAACAAAACAAAACAAAACAAAACAAAACACATTCTCTGGAGCAGAGAATGTACCACCATTCTCTAAAGCTACTCCCTCCTGAAGGGGAGATAACATGGGAGAAAGCCAACCAGTTGAGGAACACATGGGCTTGCTGACTTCATCGTTCAGGTTTACAGGAGGGAATCAAATTACGCATGAAAGACCTTCAGGGCTAGAATTACAGAGCGTGCTTCTCAAACTGAAACTCAAGAATCCTGTGACTGAATCTCATCTGACCTGTCTACCTAAATCCAGGTCACCCTCCACTTGGGTACTCTAGCATTTTGCTTACACAATCCACCGGGTGTCTTCCTCTAGTTACTGCTTCTATGAAAAGTACAGTTCTTTCATGACTTTCCACACGGTTTTCAAGTTTAGTCCTTGGAATAAAAGCAATGCCTTTCTCCTCTAGGTTAAAGTACCTTCCTGGCACTGAAGAGAGGAAGGAAAATGGCTTCTGTAACTTTTCTTTATCAAAATTCATTTAACAAACTGACAGTGACATCCTATCAATTACTTCCCAAGTCTCCCTCAAATCAATTAGCTCTTCTTCATTCTGTTTTTCTTCCTCCCAGAATTTCCTTTCTGAAGTACAGTTCTGGTCCTATTTTTTTTTTTTATTTTTTAAATTCACAGGTATGCTCATGGCTCACTGTATCCCCAAAATCCTGGGCTCAAGCAATCCTCTCACCTCAGCCTCCCCAGTATGGAGTGGACCACAGACACATGCCACTATTCCCTGCTTGGTCATGTCATTTAAAGTGACTCGACATGGCCCAAAGAATTCAGGTAAAGCTCCAGTATACAGCACACAAGGCCCTTTACAATTGGCTCTAATGTCCTTTTCCAGCACATCTGTGATTTCCTTCTTCCCTCCCTGCTTCCTTGCCCATCCTGTGACACACACACACACACACACACACACACACACACACACACATATACGCATTGCAACCACACAGAACCATCAGCAGCCCCCAGCCGCACCTGCATCCTCCTTCTGCCTCCTGCTTCTGAGACTCAGCTGTACTCACTGCCTGGGTCCTTTTCCCTTCAAGTGAATTCCTAATCTTTTGAACAATCCTCAGCTCAAGTATCACTTTCCCAGCATACACAGTGTATTAATCAGTATTGTTACACTTGCTTCAAACCTGTTTCCCAGAACTTTTGATGACATTGGCATCTACCATGTGCCCTCAGACAGGGTTCACGTGCCCTGTTTAACAGAGGATAGCAGACTGCCTAGTACTACTGGACATCTAGTAAGTGAAGGCACAGAGTGGCAGGTGAAATAGAGTGAGTTTCTCCCAGGGAAAGCAAGGGGATAATAAAGATGTTCATTTTGGGCCCAGAATGAAGCCAAAATGCTGAGAAATCATGAGTATAAATGGGATAAGTGCAGATAGATTTTCAGAATATTTCTAGTTTGGAAAAGATCCTACTTTTGATCTGTTCATATATGTTACATTTTATGGCATAACTGGCTGCTTATTTCCTGATGGCATGCATATTAACTTATTAGCATTTACTCTAACATTAAGAATTTCTGCCTAATGAATGTCTGAATAAAAAAATGGTAGGTCAGTGCTTGCTTCATTAGGTCCTCTCTCTATATAACCTGATAGAACAAAGTCTAATCTTTTGGTAGTGTGTCTTGTCCCAGGACCTAGTTCTCACTTCCCTTCGTCAGGAGTTGCAGCCCTGTGTTGTCAACACGCTCACATAAACAGCAGCAGTGTTCTTGACCCACCTCCTAAGCCTGAGAACTAAATGGTGCAGAGGAGAAGCCCATCTTTATATTAAAGTTTATCTGCAAAAATAAGATACCAAGAAGCGGGGAAGCTTATAGAGGTATGGAAAATTGTGGAGGCAGCTTATTCCATTCTGGGGCTTGAGAACAGCCTCTCATAGCGGCACAGAGCTCCTGTGAACACAAGACATCTTTCTGCCACCTCAAGTGAGATGCAAAGGTTTGAAATGGCATCAGACACCCACGTGTAAGTACAAAGATTTTTAAAAAAAGGGAAGAAAGAATAGAATTAGGTTGGAACCCCCATTCTAGATCATATACTAAGCAATTGCTCATCTAAATACAGATTCGAAATGTAAAACAAAAACTAATTTGGTCTGTATCTTTCTAGATTTTTCCTTTTGAGAGAATTACTGCATATCATGAAACCTGCTTCAGGATGACTGTTCTATTAAATGGAGCCCTCCAGACAAGATCTCAGTATTACCAGTGTTTGCAAAATGTGCTGTGCTGAAAAGCTCTTTGTCAAAATGAAACAGCACTGTGAGCTCCAGCTTTAGCCAGTTCCTCCTTCAACAAAAGAGGATTGACAAGGCTTGGATGTGAGGCCCTAGAGGGATGTGATTATCACCTGCTTACTTTCCTGCCTTCCAACACTGTTTTATTTATTAACATTTGGCACAGAGGAACAAACCTTGGTGTTTTGTTTTTCAAGGACCCATCCTGACTTCACCACCCACAGCCTGTTTGATTTGGGGAGAGTTCCCTGTTTGTCTGCTACGGATTATTTGTTCATTTGCCTGAGCAGCGCTATTATTGCCACGTGCCAGCAGCCTGCTTGCTCCAAGGGTTTTATCTGCAAGTTTATGCATACACTATTTGCCAACTGTCCACCCTGAGAGTGATTTCCAGGCTACTGAAGGGGAAAGGGAAGTTTAAGTACCTATCTGTCATTTGTTCTCATGGGAAAAATGACAAGACATTTATTGTCCAGATAGATGACCAAATAAGCACATCAGCACAATTCAATAAAATAAATTCCAGCCAGAACTGACTGTAAATTTAATAGATCTTTTCATACATGGCATGCAGAGAAAAAAAAAATCCCTTCTGGTGCCATTTATATAATTATCAGTCATTGTTTCTCCTTCTACAGTAATGTATTTCTCTGTCTACTTTCTTATATGCACAATTCTTATATAGTAAACACTCATGAGAAATGTGACTTTTTAACCAGGTGGAGACAGCAACAGCAGAGTGGACCTTATTGTGTATGCGCCAGCCATTAAATAGGGTTTTGAGCCACATTTTTGTAAAACATCCAGAGCAAAGATCATATTGCAAGATGTTTTTCAGATATTATGAAATTTAATACAGAGTTGGCCTGAGTTGTTATTTTTTTTTTTTTAGATGGACTCTTGCTCTGTCGCCAGGCTGGAGTGTAGTGGCACAATCTTGGCTCACTGCAACCTCCACTTCCCAGGTTCAAGCAATTCTCCTGCCTCAGCCTTCTGAGTAGCTGGGACTATAGGCATGCAGCACCATGCTCAGCTAATTTTTGTATTTTTAGTAGAGACAGGGTTTCACCATTTTGGCCAGGCTGGTCTCAAGCTCCTGACCTCAGCTGATCAGCCTGCCTTGGCCTCCAAAAGTACTGGGCTGACAGCATAAGCCACTGTGCCCAGCTGGCCTGAGCTTTTTAGTCATTAAAATAGAATATATTAAAGATTATTTAATATTGAAACCCATGAGTAGGTTTAACTGTTGCAACTAAAAGGACTTTTGCTTTGGTTTTTAAAACAATCAGTATAAAAGCTAATTTGTTAAAAATTTTAAATGTGGAAGATAATAAAGATGGTTTGGAAATAGCATCTGGAAATACACTGGTGAGAACAGTCCTTATGAGTTTTCAAAGATGTTCTGGATACATGCAGTAAACTAAAAGACAGAGTTGGTGTTTCTTTAACTCTGGTGTTTTCTGCATCAGAGGAGCCTTATGACATCTCCCTCCATCATTAAAGAGACCCCAGTTTAGAAATGCACAATGGAGCTCTATACTTAGTAAAGCAAATGTGAATCAGGGAGTGAAATCTTTTATGATCACTTCCGATTACCCTACCTTATCTGGAAATAGTGATGCAATTAAATCCAGAACTGGCCATTATTAGGATCTGCAGACAGTGGCTTGTAACTAAAGCCACAGTGCCTAGGGACACCACAAACCTCGTCTTTGCCATTATCTTGCCAGACAGAGTGCAATGTGACATGCAGTTTCTGGGGCTTCCTTCCAGGTAGGAAAATGAATTAAGTCACACTAACTTAGGCTGTAATGAGGAGAGGTAAGATTTCTGCCTTGTCAGAGCTATTAGCATAAGGGCAAGACTGAAGCACTTACAAGTAAACTACTTTATTATTTACAGAATTGCTATCTAAAAGTCTTCTTAAGCTTATAATTTTGTACCAAAATTGTTTGTTTTCCTTATAATTTATTTTCTATTTGCATATCTTCTTATATTCTATTTTTGTTTAACTTATATCACCCTATACTTGTCACATTAGTTAAGTTCAGCTCCAAAAGGCATCTAAAGTTCTCTATGAAAGGAACTTCTGTTTCTGGCCATGATGGAATAACAGGGACCACATTTAAACATGTATAATACGGCGAAAAACATATGAAACAGTGTTATTCAGACATCAGACAATAGGAAGCACAGGACAGTGGCCCCTGAAAAGAAGACAACAAAGTGAGCCTTAAGATTTTTCCAGCATGGAAACAGTTTCCAAGCTGCAGTATAGGGGAGAAAACCCAAACAGAGCATGGTGATCCTCCTGAGTGGAGGAAACAGGGATGAGAAGTGAAGGAAGCCCAAGTGCCTAGAATTTAGGGGGAGACTATCAGAGAGGTGAGGACTGTATAGAGAAAAGAGAGTCATTCAGAAGGAAAGCTTCAGCAGCCTTCAGAGGGTTTCCCTCAGTCGTCACCTGAGGACCGCTCAGTGCACACATGTGAAGAAACTACTAGAGGCTGGGGGGAAAAACCCACCAGAAATAAGCCTGCAGGGCAATCTTTGGGGCTCACATAGGCTGGAAATAATTTGTTCCCAACCAGCTGGAGTGGAAAAATTTCATAATACATGGAGTATCAAGTAAAGTGCTCAGAGAGTATTTTCTCATTACTAAGAAGCAAAATGAGCTCTAGATTAATTAAGCTTAAAAGTAAGCCTCCAATAGATCAAACTGTATTTAAGTAACTTAAGTCTATCCCAGGATAAAATTCAAGAATATTTAAAGGAACATAGAAATATCCAGTACACAGCAAGGTCGAATTCATGATATCTGACATACAATCAAAAAATTAGCAGCATGCAAAGAAGCCCAAAAATGAAGCCCTTCATTTCATCTTCATAATGAAGATGAAAATAAATTAGAAACAGATCCAAAAATAAGTTACTATAATTATTTTCTGTATGTTTAAGAAGATAAAGGAAAGGACAGACATAGGCAATATAAAAATGACTCAAAATTTCTAACATGGAAACTATAATGTCCAGGTTAACAAATATATACACTGGATGAGGTTAATAGAACTTTAGACATGGCAAAAAAAAAATTAGTGAACTTGAAAACATAGCAATACAAATTATCCAAAATGAAACACAGAGAAGATAAAAAAATCAAGCATCAGTGAGCTTAGGGACAACTTTCAATGATCCAATTTACATGCACTTGGAATCCCCCAGAACCAGGGCTGGTGGGTACAGAAGACGTGTTTGAAGAGATGAAAGTTAAGTTTTCCAAATTTGATGGAAAATATAAACCCATACATCCTATAAGTTCAATAAATCTCAAGCATAAGAAACGACAATGTACATCATAATAAAATTACCTAAAACATACAAAAAAGAGAAATCTTAAAATAACCCAGAGGAGAAAAAAAGAAATACTGCATACATGGAAACAAAGATAAGAATGACAATAGATTTCCTCTTGGAAACAATGTGGGCCAGAAGACAGTGAAAACTATCTTTAAAGTACTGAAAGAAAAAACTATCAATCTAGAATTCTGCATTCAGAGACAAAAATCTTTTGAAAATGAAATAGACATTTTCAGACACATAGAAGCTGAAATCATTCATCACCAGCAGACTTGCGCTATTAGAAATATTTCAGGTAGACAGAAAATGATACCAAATGGAAATCTTGATCTATACAATAGTAGGAAGAGCACTAGGAATAGTAAATATGCAGATAAATATAGCATAATATCCCCTTTATTTAAAAAATCCCTTTAAAAGGTAACTGTTATTTACACAGATCAGTTAAAATAAAAAGGATGGTAAAAAGATATGCCACGCCACCCACTAATCAATAGGAAGCCTGCTGTAGCAATAATAGCTATTATATATTAATGTCAGAAAAAATAGATTTCAGAGAAAAGAATATTAGTAGGCATAAAGAAGGCTACTTCATAATGACAAAGGGATGATTAAATCAGAATGAAACAACAATCTAAAATGTTTATGAATCTAATAACAGAGTTTCAAGATACCCGAAACAAAAACTAATAGAACTGCAAAAAAAAAGCAGAAAAATAAAAACTGCTTCTTTGGTTATTAAGCTTAGCTTAAAACATACTTTTACTGAATTCACTCATAATGCTAGAAATTTACTAATATTTTTCTAGATAAATAATACATTCAAGAAAAGGCTGCTTCCGTAAGTTATAGTACCTTCTCATTAGCTGCCAAATCAAGGCCAATGTGAGAGTGCGGTTTCCTTCATTGAGATCCTGTCCACCAATGCCAACCAGGGAAAACTTCGCTTGATTCTTCCCCAATTCTACTGCATAGTTACAATTCTCAAGCTGAACGAGCAGAAAGGAAAACAATTTAATGTCATCATCTTGATTATGATAAATACCAGATAAATAATAAAAATAAAGATAAAAAATGAAATCATTATGGTCAGATTGAATGACCTCTCAAATCTCAACTGGTTCTGCAATTCTAGGATTCAAAATTAATGAATTTTTCCATTTTTCTTTAGAACCCCTCACTTTCATAAAAAATAGTCATGTGGAAAACCAGAATGAATTCATTATTATGGATTATGTTCACAGCTATATCACACTGCATAAATGGAGAGCCATTTACCTATGTATAATATTTCTAAAATAGGTGAAATCATGGAGATTGACATGGAAAATTTGGAGACTCCATCCTCTGCACACATAGCAAATGGACATGTAAACAGATAAAAAAAATAGTGAGAAATGGCTGTGTCAACCCTGTTGTTTCAAAACAATGTTCCCACTGTGTTGACAGTAGACAAACTATTTGTACAAGTCAAACTGTCAGTACAAAGCTCCAATTCTTTAGAAATTATAATGAAGATCCTGCTGAGGAGAAAATCCCTGTGGTTCTCTGCTTGCTCTAATTACCTTAATTAGAATTTTTGCAATGATAATGTTTGAAGACATCCAACATGGAATTATAAATAAGTAATCGACTGAAATAATGAACACACTTTAATAAACCTATTCAGGTTTCTGATTGCTGTACTAGAATTTAATTTCTGGATAAACATTACTTGTCTAAGTTCGGCTGATTTATAAAGTATTCGGAGTGTTCTTGCGGGCTACAACTCCGCCTGCCTGCTGGAACAACAGAACCATACTTGTTTACCTTCTTCATATTGCCTCCCAGTTTGGGGTATGGTGGTTTGTTTACTCTGTTCCAGTCAACAGGAACTTTAATCTTTTCATAGAGCTGGAAGATGACCAGGGCATCTGATAAGTCACTGAACAAAACAAACACAAAAGGATTCTCAGATAGCCAACATTTACTCAGGGCCTACAATAGGCCAGATAGTTTCTTACATATTAGAAA
The DNA here is from genome assembly GCF_009761245.1 of Sapajus apella. NCBI lineage: Eukaryota > Metazoa > Chordata > Mammalia > Primates > Cebidae > Sapajus > Sapajus apella. The sequence continues at coordinate 19,884,583 of NW_022436972.1, read as the reverse complement.
CTATGTAGGCCAGATAGTTTCAAAGAATATTCACAACAACCCTGCACATTTGATAGCAGTAGCTCCATCTATAGTGGTGAAGAAACTATGACTCAGAGAGATTGGGAGACTCATTCTTCCTAGGTATGACCAGCTATGCCCTTCCAGCCAATTACGCTGCATCAGGAAAAGAAAGAGCAGGATGGTGATGAAATGATCTGTACGCCAAACCCCTGAAACGCGCAATTTACCTGTATAACAAACCTGAACATGTACCCCTGTACCTAAAAGTTTAAAAATTGCAAAACTAAATAAATGTGAAAGAAATATTTTTTAAAAAATGGCTTTAACAAGTGGCAGAGGAGACACTTCACCATAAACTTAACTTCTGTTGTTTTGCCGGCTTGTAAGCAGGTTATACGTAAGATCGCTTAGGACATACAGTAAATGTTTTGTTTTGTTGATGTATGATTTACGTATTGAGCACACAGTGAGACTGATGTATGCAGGCGAGTTTTTCAGCTCAATATCCAGCATCTGAAGCTCAACTTAGCACTTTTCCCCTTCCATCACGATTCACACATTTTGTGAAGGGAATGCACATCATAGTGGTATTTGGAATCCTATGGATCTTTTGAGGTCTCTATCTTACATTAGAATGAGTTCCCAAATATTCCTACCTGTACAAATGATTGACTCGAGGGTTAACGCCCAGGGAGTTCATCCAGTTCCTAAACGTCCGCTCTTCTCTTGTCTCACCTAGATGAATGAAGATGGGTTATCTTTTGGGACCAAAGAAAACATGCCTTTTTTATGACCAAAGTTTAATTAAAGAGGATGCAATAAACACTGAAAGAAAAAAGAAAGAAAGAAAGAGAGAGAGAGAAAGAAAGAAAGAAGAGAAAGTAAGAAAAAGAAGGAAAGAAAGAAAGGGAAGAAAATAAACCCTATTGGATTTGGATGAGCGTTCTTATACTGTGTTAATTTTTCTTTTCCATTTCAATTCCACATGTATTTCTATAGCATCTATTAGCAGTGTGGAATCCTGTGTGGGATACCTGTCCAGTTGGCTCTCAAAGGCTTACCTTCTTGATGGAAAAAACAGCACTTGTAGGCATCAAACAGAGATCACACAAGCTAGAGTACTCATTTATGAGGGAGCTATATTTGTTATTTGAGTTGCGACAGGGAAAAGAACAGCATAAACTGAATTTGGAGGGGGTGGAATTTGAACTTCCCTTTGGATAGCTAGCAAAATCTGTATAGGAAAAAGGAAAGAGTAGAGGATTTGGGGAGATGGCAAGGGGTGGGAGTAGAAGATAGTGTGAATATGCACACAAACAGAGCAAGAGGCAAGGTCTCTACTAAGAAATTCAGGAACCGGTTTGTCAGGGGTTCTGTGTTGTACAGTACAGTGAGATACACCTATCTGGAAGAAGTCAGAACTGGGGACCTTTGGATGCCAGGTAGCAGATTTTAGTTGACATATTTGACAATGGCAGTCATTATGGCTTTGTAAAATTACTACAATAAATTCTTGAGCAAGGCAGAGATATAATGAAATCAGTACCAGAGTGTGCCTGGTAGCAATGTACAGAGTCACTGAAAGGTGATACGCATTTGAATTAAACACAGCAGAGGGCAGAGTGTTTGACACTAGCATGTGGGATACATTCAAGCATTTGATAAATGGAGGCCCCAAGAGCCATTAAAATAATTGGTGTATGAGGTAATGAGCTTGGGAGAGCAGAAAAGAAACAAAGCAATTGAGAAGATGCTCCAAAGGAAGAATTATTAGTATTTTCTGATTTACTGGATGTAGGGATGAAGGATAGGAAGATAGAGTAGGATTCAAGGTCTTTAGTTTTGGTGACTAAAGAAAAAAATGCTATGATTAATGGAAATGGAGCATTTCTAAAAGAGGGCAGATGGGATGAGAGGTGGGCTGGAAAGGTAATGGTTGGGGTGGGAAGGAAAATAATCAATTCTGTTTTGCGTCTGCTGCACCTCAAATGATAGCCAAGGACCCAAACAGGAATATTCTAGAGGCAGCTGAAATGGGTGATTGGTGGGCTTGATATATAGATTTGGGAGTCAACAAAATGAGCACAACCCCCTGACCATAATTCAGCGAATGACAGGATGCAGGAGTGCTGCAGCAAGATTATGTTGCATTTCCAGTGAGAGTAAAGCACCGTGGCAAAAGATCAACTCACTTCCAATCGGAATCTCCTTGCCTGGGTGACGTTTGTTTAATATTAATTGATCTTTTTGTTTCAATATTGGGACTATTTCATGATTTTTTCAAAAAGTCAAGTAACCATCTCTGACAGCTCTACCTGGTGGAACCTAATTAAAGCTATATGCTTTTTGTTGAATCTCAGAGAATCAACCTGAAAAATGCAACTGTTAGGGATTCTGCCTCAAAATACTTTTCTGTGCCTCCCATAAGAAATAAAACCAAATCAAAAACTCAGTAAGCATATCCTAGCATAAGTTAAATATCGTTTTTAGATAGTAAATGGTGGCAATTTCTTGCCTCTAGGAATCAACACAGTCCATTAAGTACATAAATTATCTGTTTGAAACTCAGGATTTATTTCATCTAATAATTAAATGCATTATCTTTCCTAAAACATTTAATTCTGATAATGGATGAAGCCTTTGTATAATGGACGTGATATAATGGTATTTGACTATTCCTGCTTGGCTGAAATTTTATTCTCTTTGTTGCATACCAGAAAATCAATGGCCTGTTTCCATGTGTAAGGAGTTTATATTTGCTTAGGAAGTGAGTTGAATTGCCACCGAATTAGAATTGTGAGTGCCTTTCCCGATTTTAAGCAACTAGCTTACAGTTACCTTCAAGAGCCCCCCAGTCAATGTCCTGGTTCTCTGGTTTGTGCAGGGCAGGGTATCTGTTAAAGAGGTTGGCAATAAAAGCCAAGTTCAGCTTGGGGTTCCCTCGGACAACGTCTGTGGCCGTGACAAACTGCCGGCAGCCCAGCCTCTCTGCCTGCTGCAGCATGCATTCTGCCCTCTGGATGTCATCCTTCTCCTGCAATGCAAAAGGATGTCTCAGGGCTGGTCAGGGCTCTCCATGCACAAAGCAGATTGCACAACGTGAAAAGAAATGGGAACCTCACTGAAACCATAGGTGTTTATCTCAGGCATATGCTTAATAACAACACATAATCGCTTATATGCACCTGCACCAAAATCAGAAAGTCACAAGTAAAAGGAACCTCAGAGGTTAAATAATGAAGCCCTCTCATTTCCATTATTGAACTACTTCAGATGAATGGTTGGTTGCCCTGTTTCAGAAGAGATGCAGTAGATTCCAAAAACATATCTGAGTTTATCTTAATTATTTCCAACCATTAAAATTCCTTTATAATATTTTCTTGCACAGATGTCATGAGATTGTCTATCAAAATTTTTAAATTATTAATTTATAGTCCCATTACCAGTTCACAAAAGAGATTAACACTTGCCAATAAGAACATGTGATTAGCATAACCACTGTCTCCACATTTAGTTGATATACTTGCAACCCAAACAAAATAAATTTTATCAGTTAACCTACATATTATTATGGATAAATATATAATATCAACTGCAATTATTTTTGCAGATTTCAGATTGTCAAACACTCAATGTGCTCAAATAATTCTAGAGAATCTTCAGACATTTATAAGCAGACTCTTGAAACAGACTAAAATTTTGTTGAAATATGGTCCACTGTCCTTAAAGTATATGAAACCACCAATTTTCAGAAAGCAAACTTTAAATTAGGATTTCTTAATATGCCACCTTACTAGATAACAGTACACATTATACATTTCATGAGCTTGACTTCTCATTTACTTTTACTCTACTTCTCATTAGGAATCAGTTGACTTCAATATTAACTCATTGGATTGAACTCCAATGATATTAAATGAGGCACACAAACTGGCAAGGTGACTTCTCAAGATCAATATTAAAGTGGCGGCAAAACTGAAGTTTTGGCCAGGTATAGTGGCTCATGCCTGTATCCCAGCACTTTGGGAAGCTGAGGCGGGTGGATCATGAGGTCAGCAGTTTGAGACCAGCCTGGTCAACACGGTGAAATGCTGCTACACTAAAAAAACAAAAATTAGCCGAGCATGGTGGTGCTCACCTATAATCATAGCTACTCGGGAGGCTGAGGCAGGAGAATCACTTGAACCTGGGAGGCAGAGGTTGCAGTGAGTCAAGATCGTACCACTGCACTCCAGCCTGGGTGACACAGCAAGACTCCATCTCAAACAAAACAAAACAAAACAAAGCAAAAAAACCCCAAACAACCCCCCCACTGACAAAAAAAAAAACAACCAAAACCAAACAAACAAACAAAAAAAAAACCTCTGAAGTTTTATTATAGTGTTCAGACCCATGTTGGGGTTACAGAGTCTGCTAAATGATGAACATATACAGAAGTGCCTAGCATGCTGGATAGCGTTTAATTAATATTGGTTTCTTTCTTCAATGTTTTATTTCCAGATTCAGTTTTCATCAATTATTATCCAAAACTGCTCACAGTTTTACAGTTTTAACAGGGCTTTAGGCAGAGATGCCCACTCATGGAACTGATGGAATTCCAGAGTCAAGGCCACACAGGGTGACAGAACTGCCAACATGAAGGCAGCATTGTGTTCTCCAAACACAACTGGGACCTGGCCTTACCCGCAGTCCTGACATGTCAATAACAACAGCAGGAACACCTTCTTCGTCTCCTTTTGGAGCCACCTGCTCAAGCAGGTGGTAATAAGCTTTGGAGTCCTGTGAGAAATTAAGAAATTCCAATTTCAAAATAGCCCAGCGATTAGCACAACAATGATTTCCCAAAAGCAAACATTTTATTTCTTATTCAACTCTCATTCAAGAATGTAATTTAATTAACAATGCTAGAAACATTCACTAATTTGAATGTTCTATTTGTCTTTTTACATATTTGCTTTACTTTTTAAAAGGAGTATAACAATAAAATATACAAGATATACACAAAAGACACACTAAAGAAGTGGATATTATTCTGTTGTCTTTAAGGGAGAAAAACAACTTATTTACATGTATTAAATTGTATACAGGAAAATATATATCTACCTTTATATTGCTGTAGAAGTCAGTCAGCTAAGGTTTAATAAAAAAAAAGTGACAGAAAAAGGAAGCAGAAGTTTAAAGCAGAGTTTAAAAATACATTCAAATGGACAATCAGCAAGAGAAAAATAAAGATGTCAAAGAAGACTAAAGCATTAACAAGCAATCTTTATGTAAAAGGAGGAATATTAAGATAAGGGCATTTCACATTTATCTAGAAGCTAGAAGAATGGTTCAATTTAGTTATAGCAGATTAAATACAGGTATTGAATTCTCAAGTTTTCTTAAGAGTATGAAAATATGCTTATTGACAAAAAGAATTCTCAGAATTATAGTCTTAAAATATAAATTTTTTCTTAGTCAATGAAAGCATACAGATTTTCAGGTAGTGTATTTAAATATTTTAATAGCATCTCAGTTTCTCTTAAAGATTGAAAAATTGGCTGTTACTTTGTTTTTACAGCTGGGTAGAGTAGGTAAGGCCTGGGCAGAGGAGAGGCATGCTCGCCACTTCTGAGTTAGAAAGATGAGAACCAGAGAGAGTGAGCCATTGCTGTTGCACCTGGGGAAACTGATCTTTATCTCTCTTCTTTCTACCCTCCCTTCTCTGGCTTTTCACTGTAGCTATTTTGAAGTCAGTGAAAATCACATGCAGGTGTTAGGCACCAATAAAATCTGCCTACCCTGGGTTACATCTTTTTAGCTTGGCTAGGAGTAACCTCATTTCACCTGACTCTTACGAAGCTTTCTCACTCACTCTAGCCTGGGTGTTCTCCTCACCTTTGCCAATTTTTACATGACTTAAAGACATCTCCCAAAGTTGCTGGCTACTCAGACCTACTCATTACAGCACGGAGCCTGTCACCGTGCAGCTGGTGCCGGAGAACAGGCACAACATGTGTAAGAAGTAAGTGCTCATCTGGCCAGCTCCCCTCTCATACAGATACTTCCCAAAGCCCAGAATGATTGTTCTAAAGAACACAGCCATTTAATGATAGGCAATCAGGTAAATTTACAGCTGAGATCAGACAGCCTAATCTTGGCTAAAAAGTTTTACAATTGCAGAGCTTAACTGTTGAGCACAAAGGGAGATCATGACAGCCAGCTCCTGTTAAACCCCGGGTTGGCTGGAGGTGCTAGAAGTGTTAATAACCCACGAAAGATGTATAGTTAGAAAGATGGATTTAGCTTAGATCCTAAGGAATGGGAACTTTCCATCTAGAAGCTTGACTCTGGCACAGTGCCTGACACACCCTGAGTTCTAAATGCCACTGAATGCATGTCGTGCAGCAGTGGGAAGCTGTTACCCAAAGAATTACAAGCCTGGGTGTACTCCTGTTGAGAAATGTGACCTTTCCTCTGACTCTTTCTCTTTGGGGAACACTTATTTAACATTTGAGAAAGTGGAGACTGAAATAGTTTCCTTGTGTTGCATCCCAGCATCTCCTACTCTTTCCTGCTGCATCCCAGCATCTCCTGCTCTTTCCTGCTGCATC